>NW_020655018.1:1295-10640 GCF_003589595.1 Hyposmocoma kahamanoa | reverse complement strand
TTTGGAAAAAATATTGGGACAGCAGAAGTAGCGTCAAATAAAAAAAACATATAAAACATACAATTAATAACATTTTATTAAATTATTAATACAAAGATCGGACACTCAGAAAAATTCCTTCGATCTGGCCGGATCGTGTACATCTTGATTATTGTGAAATTTTTCTGAGTTAATTTCTGTTTGTAGTATTTGAGTGTGTGTGAATGCTAAAATGTTACTGTTCGATTTAGAAAGTGACTGTGAGCATGTGTATAATGTACAAATTGCCAAGACCAAAATAAGCATAAAGATCACAAAAAACAAACAACAAAACCTTAGAACCAAAATAGAACTGTCTTTATGTTTTAGCCTGTTAGCCATCAGGCTCATGTCCAATTTTTTGATCCAGTTCTTCAATAGATTGCAATCGAACAGCGGCCCTGTTTTCACTCTGTCTAATATGAACAGCTCCATTTCGAATCCAGCAGAACTTAAAACTTAAGACCCTTTGACACCATTGTCTTGCTTCTCGAAATAAAGTGCGATTTTCCTTAGTGAGCCTTTCATTAAAATATACATTTTTCGGGGGGCCTTCAACCACATGTTCTGATGTGACATTTCGTCTAGACTTAGCAGCCTTGAGAATCTCGTCCCGGGTCCTCCTTCTAAGTAACTTTACAACAACGGGTCGCGGCCACTTCCTTTGAGATGAGTCACTGCTGTGCAAATTTCTGGGTCCAACACGGATCACCTCATCTACGTCTTGTTCATTTAGGTCGACTCCAATTTTCTTACACATTATTGATGTTATTTGCATGAGATTTTCGTTGTCATATTCTGGCAACCCGACTATTTCCAACTCGTTTTTTATACTATTTTGCTCGTGCACGGCGAGTTGTCGCTGTAGATTGGTCACAGATGTTTTAAGGAAAGCGATCTCGAGATTTTTAGCTTCAATTGTTTTAGTGAATTCGCCAAGTTGATCATTCAATGTTTTTGAAACTGATTCTAGTTTATCACTGAATTCACTCCTAACTTCAGCAAATTCTTGCCTTAAAAGACGAATTTCTGTGAGAACTGATGTATCAGACCTTGATTCTGCAGTCTCAGTTGTTTTCACTTTTCTAATTGTACCGCGTTTTAAATTTATGTTCGTTTCAAAATCGTTCACTATAGCTGTTGATCGGACAGGAGTGTTGACGTTATCTCCCTTTGGACGATTTGATGAACATGAAGGGCATAACCAATTTTTTCTGAAGTCATCAGGCAAAGCGTTAAATTGAGGGACTGATAAATTTAAACAAGGCAAGTCATAAAGATCATCACACTTTGGACATTTCATAAATCGCAGGCTCTGAATCCCTGACTTACATCCGCTGCATATCTTAGCCATGATGAATGTGAATGTGAGGTGAGATTCGATCTCGTAGTAGTCACAATAAACGCACGCGACGAGTGAATTCAAATGGTAGCGCTGCAAGCAAGCGAGCGGGAATGACTCACCTCAACTGGCATCGACGAAATGACGGTGGCGGCAAAAAAGAGATCGCTGCGACTTCGCGAAGATGTCCGTTTAGTATTTATTTTGATATGTTTTTGCCTATTACTCAGCAGTCCTAATTAGATTTCCAATTCTGTTTTGACCTTCTTGCAGAGGGGCTTGTCTTCTTTTTCTTGGTGTGTAAAACAATTAGCACTACGTGAATTTAGTCACTTTAAAGAATAAAAATGTGCGGAGCAAAATTGTACGTGTGTGCTTAGAACAACGGCTCGGCGGCAACCAACTGCTGACCTACTGACCTGCTAATGTTGCTAATTTTGAGCTTCTGCTCCGTATTCAGTTTCCCATCTCCAGAAATAGTGCAGATGTCATTCAGGCATTGTTCTATTTGACTCATCCATCTCTGAATTTCATGAGTCGAGACCGCGTCTATAGTCAGTGCAGGCGTAGAAGGGGTGAGGGCTGAAGCTTGAGCTGGGGATGGTTCCAATTCCACGTGCCGTCTAACGGGAGGTGGGCTACGACTCGTCATCGTACTTCTGTTAAACGGGCTACTCATTCTTCATAATTTGAAAGAAGCACAAGTTCACACGTAGCATCACAAAACACAAAGTCCGAAAAGCGCTGATACAGCGGCGACACAGCTACAGTTTTATTATTTATTAAATTTAAATTATATAATGCTAGCAGACACGTCCGTCTCTGCAGCGTGCCAAGTAAGTCTCTCATATAAAATCCTATCATTTATTAAATGTGCTGAGAAATCAAAAACAAAATAAGCAAATATAAAACCTGGTTTCCAGTAAACTTAGGATCTTTCACATTTACGTACTCCCCGATCATTTATATTGTCAACGAAAAGTTGCGGTATTTCATTGTGACAGGTTCCGTTCTTGTCTGTGATGATGACTTGCTCCTGTTGAATTTTAACTGTTGCAGAGGTACAGCCTTGGTCAACAAGGCCACTGTTTTAGAAACACGCAGTTGCGCAACGGACTTACTTGCGCAGAGCAACAGTGGCGGGGATGCTAATAACAGATGGACTGCATGTCTCATGTTAAGGTCCTAAGGTACGTGAAATAAAAGTGGACTGTATTACAATAGGATTGGTATATTCGCTGTCTTAATCGTACGTGTACTCGTTTATAATAAATGAATAGGGGTCGACCGTCCCTGGTGGCTGTCGATAAGGCCAGTGCCCCTGCGCCGCAGCCGCTCGCCGTGTCGTGCCGAGCGTGTATAAGATCAGTTCGCAACATACTCCTCGGGTCGAAGTGTGAAGACTTCAAAGAACTGGAAAAGGGCAAATAATATTAAAGGCTCTACGTATGTTGCTTCTCTTAGTTTTTAACTCCGCGATTCTAGTGACTCCATCGCTGCCAGGGTAGAGCTGAGTGACTCGTCCTAAAGACCACAGCAGTGGTGGCAACGCCTTTTCTTTGACGAGAACAAGAGAGCCAAGTTTCAGCTCCTTAGTTGACGTTCGCTATTTTTCTTCCCTTGAAGCAATGTAACGTACTCCAAGGAAAAGCGCTTCCAAAAGTGTTGTTTCAGCAGCTCAATTCGTCTGAATCTCTCGATGCGGTTGATGTTCGTATCAGGAACCTGCGGCTGAGGAACTGACATAAGTGAGCGTCCAATTAAAAAGTGAGCAGGAGTGAGAGCGGAAAAATCTAAGGTATCAGTGGAAAGAGGGGTGAGGAGACGAGAATTTAGTACAGCCTCTCATAGGTCAAATGAGTTATAATAATAATAATAAACGTTTATTGCAAAACATGTTGTTACATTTAGGTCTTATAATAGTTGAGGTCTTATAATAGTTTAATTGTAACAAGCGTCTAGGGTGATGTTTTGTAGAGGCGCCAATGAGGAGGGGGTTGTCGCGGAGCCGTTGGACATCGCCAACGCATTCGGCACCCTCCCTTATGGCGTAGTGGAGGAGGCGCTCCGATATCACAGGGTGTCCCTCTACTTGCGTAGATTGGTGCGGCACTACCTGGCGGACAGGGTGGTGCTCTATCAATCGAGAGGCGGCCAAATAGTAGCACGAAATGTGGAGTGCGGAGTACCCCAGGGGTCCGTCCTCGGGCCACTACTGGGGAACCTGGGGTACGATTGTCCACCGCATCGAACTGTTGGGGCTCAAGGTGGCGCTGAGCAAGACGGAGGCCACAGTCTTTGGAAGACTGGGTGGGGGGTGGCGGCTCCCTGCTGGCGCCCACATATCCATCGGGACGGAGGCGGTTCGGGTCAAGGCCCACATTAAATATCTGGGGTTTGAGCTGGACCGTCACTGGAACTTGCGGGAGCATTTCAAACAGCTTGCTCCCCGGGTGGCGGGCGCCGCAGCGGCACTTGGCCGTCTCCTGCCGAACGTCGGGGGACCTGGGGCCACGTGTAGGCGTCTATACGCGGATGTAGCGCGCAGCATGGCCATGTACGGGGCCCTTATATGGCACGACGCCCTTACATATGCCAACAGAGACCTCCTGCCTCCTGCCTCCAGGCCCCAACGCGTCGTAGCTATTACGATGTGGAGGAGGGAAGGCTCGTCCTGGTGCCCAAGCCAGGCCGACCTGCGGACTCCCCCTCGGGGTTCAGGCCCCTCGTCCTGCTGGACGAGGTGGCGAAGATCCTGGAGCGAATCATCGCCTCCAGGATCAATGAACACCTGAGGAGGACAGGCCCCGATGTGTCGCAGCGGCAGTACGGGTTCAGGGCTGGACTCTCCACCCTGGACGCCCTGGAGTCGCTGCGACACATCGTGGAGGAAGGTAACGGCGAGGGGGAAAGCATGGTGGCTGTGTTGTTGCACATAGCCAACGCCTTCGCCATGATCAGGGAGGCGCTGAGGTACCATAAGATCCCCGGTACCTCAGCCGTCTGGTGGAGCACTACCCGGAGGACAGGGTGGTGCTGTACCAGACGAGGGAAGGGAGGCGCGCGTTCCAGGGGACCACCTTCCAGGAGGCGGCCCGAAGACCCTCAGTAGCCACAACTGGGGCTCGAGGTTGCCGTGCCGAAAATGGATGTGGCCGTCTTCGGCGAGAGGGGTAGAGGTTGGGCGGTGCCGGCAGGCGCCCACATCTCCATCGCGGGAGTATCGGTCCCAGTCAAATCCCAGATGAAATATCTGGGACTTGTCCTGGACCGGCGATGGAACTTCGGCGTTGGGCAGGCTCCTGCCCAACCTCGGGAGGCCCGGAACCCCATGCAGGAGGCTATACGCCGGGGTGACCCGGAGTATGGCCTTATACGGCGCTCCCATTTGGAGTGGGGCCTTATCAGCGGCGACGAAGTCGCTGCGTCCTCGCCGGTACTCCGCCGTGGGACCTCGAACCACGCCAGGCGCCAGTGTTACGGGGGGCCTCTAAATAAAAGAAGGAATACCTTTGTAAACAAAATTTATTTGGGCGCGGTTCGTTATTTTAAAACCCAACGGTTATTCACTGAACTTTTGCCTTCCTACGACCAGCAGCTGGTACTCCCCTGGCTGTTCCGCCGAAGTAACGTCCGGGGTTGAAGTAACCGGGACAGGAACGGATCCGTCCGCCGAAATGAAGTCCGGGGGTGCGGGTTGAGAGTGTCCGCCGAATAGATGTCCGGGGCACGGTGTCGCTCTCTGGGCTCAGGCCAGCCGACGAGGAGAACGGTAAAAAGGTACCGGAACCTCGGACCCTGAAATACCCATAGGTCCACTTAGCACTGTCCACGGTTTGCTCCCCTGATTGTGACAACGGCAGTGAACAAAGAGGTGGGGAAAAGCACCATGTTATCAATGCAGTGTTGCGTGATTGTCACAATCAGAACGGAGTAACATGGAAATTCCAAAACATTTCAAATTACAAAAAATAGGCAAACATTCAAAATAAAAAAAAAACCGTTACGACTACAATTTAAATAGGCGTCACAAGAAGGCATAATAATAGGTAAAAGAAAGTTACGTGTTCAACACTTACCAAACAAGTGGGTTTAAAAACACAACGATTTAAATACTTTAAATTACGAAAAAAAATTAACTTTGCGGAAATCGCTATTACGAGAAAATGCGCGTGCGTCTCTCTTCAAGATAGATTTTGGAGTGAGCCGTCGTCCAAGCGGTAGCGGGACGGCGGCTTGCCTGATACCCCGCAAAGGGGGCGAGGAACCGAACCAGTTGTCGCCTATAAAAAATGGCTCGCGCGCATTCCTCGTTCGATAACTCTAAGTATACGTTCCACTGTTGGACACGGGACTCTTCCGAATACATCCTAAATAAAATAAATAAAATATTATTAATTTACTACGTTACAGTCGAGGACCTGGCGGAGGTCCGCACCTAGCGGCGAGAAATGAGGGACCGAGGCGAGCGACCCGCTCGCCAAGAGGTCAAGCGGGAGCGCCGCCTCACGGCGCAGCGCATGCGGGACCGGTGGAAAGAGGGCTTCGCGGATCCCCCTATGGCGTTCGTACCATAGGGG
Source organism: Hyposmocoma kahamanoa (assembly GCF_003589595.1). Taxonomy (NCBI): domain Eukaryota; kingdom Metazoa; phylum Arthropoda; class Insecta; order Lepidoptera; family Cosmopterigidae; genus Hyposmocoma; species Hyposmocoma kahamanoa. The sequence goes on along the minus strand of NW_020655018.1, from coordinate 4,700 downwards.
CGATACGCCCTGTCCTCGTAGAGTGGGTAAACCGGTCCCACGGGCCACTGTCGTACCACCTTGTGCAGGTGCTGACTGTGCACGGGTGTTTCGGTCACTACCTGCACAAGGTAGCGAAGAAGGGACTGCATGAACAAGTCCTGTGCTCTGGCGCAGTGGTTCAGGTTCGTCTGGAGGAAGTTGAGTTCAAGCCTGTCCATCAATAGACATCTCAACTTCCTCCACTGGCGCAGCCGTAGGTACCGTCGCTACGGTGGAGGCCTGGTTCCCTGGGTCCTCCTTAGCCTTCATTGGGGGAGAGCGACACGCCTTCCCTCCCATTATGTGCGCCGCCGGCCGACCAAGATCACAGACATCCAGCCGCCCGGTGACCTGGCTTGCCGCACCGGTAACACAAATTACACTACGTATAAACTAACATTTGAGTGGCGTAATGACTTACGCTGCTTACTTATATTTTACAACTGTGTGACAGGCTTATGGTAATGATTTTTGAATTTTTCTTATCTTATTTTTATTTTTCTTTTAATTTCGAAATTATAAGGCCGAAAATTTTTATCAAAGTGGAGAAAATGGTTTTGGTAGATGTTATACAATACTGCGTAGTCAAATTTTTAATTTTATAAGAAATGAAAGTCAGTTTTCAATTTACGTAATTTTCCATAAGTTTGTAATGCGGGAAGAAAAAAATTTTATAAAATGCTTTATCTTTTATACTACTTATCATGTAGTGATGGTTCCTTCGCCGGGATTTGTCGCCTTGTATCGTCCTTCCAGAATACTTCGCGATTTTGACCCGTCGTCGCCGAGGCGGAGGCGGTTGTTGGTCCTCCAGAGGTCAGAAACCTGTCGCCCCAAAACACAAAAACCGAAGTATTGTTTTGTAGATCTTCCGGTTTCCTTGCGTTTTATCAGATTTTCACCGTTGACACATCGTCGTTTTGTCGCGTCGTGGTTAGGTTAGGTTAGGTTCCCGTACCCCCTACACTGCGCAGCACACCCTCGAAGTGTGCAGTCGTTGGAGTGTGCAGCGCCACACTCTGATGGCGACGATTGGAAGCGATCTCTCGCTGCCCAGCGTGATTTCAACCATGTTGGACAGCGAGAGGTCGTGGGAGGCAGTGGTCTCCTTCTGCGAGGCCGTGATGTCGCAGAAGGAGTCCGCGGAGCGGGAACGCGAAGACGCTGTCAACGCAGACCCGCTCCGGCGCAGGCGGTGGGGAAGAAGGCGAAGGCAGTACGCTGCTCGCCTAATTCCCTAGTGGGGCCAGCGGGTAGGGGTGGGGATCCCTTGCCCGCCTTGCACAGCCTCACTCGTCTGGGGGGATGGTCAAGCGTGCCGACCCCCCCCCCCATGGCGCGGGGACCCTGGCGAAAGCCTAGGGCGGCCGGGGGTGTCGTTGTGGTCGAATCCTCGGGATCCCACGGCACCCACAACACCCGGCCTTGCGGGTAACGCCGATGGAGTTTTAGTGCGGTATGCCCCCCACTAAGGGGGGAGAGTCCCACATAACCACCGAGCCTCCCCAGCTCGGTGGTATGTTTATATGTTTCTCCATCGTAAAAATTGTGTATATGTTTCTCCATCGTAAAAAAAAAAAACAAAAAAAAGGTTCCCGTACCCCCTCCCGCCCCGGGATCGTCGGGACAAGTGTCGGTGACGGAGGAGGACACTTGGTCTGACGATCTCGGCATAACAGACGAGGAGCTGGATCGAGCCGTGAGGCGTCTCGGTGCTCGGAACACTGCACCTGGCCCGGATGGCATCCCGGGCAGGGCGTGGGTGTTGGCTCTCCACGCCGGACTGTGGAACCACATGAGACGGCTGTTCACCAGCTGTCTCCGGAGCGGTGTGTTCCCGTCCGGCTGGAAGTCGGCGAGGATGGTCCTTATAAAGAAGGAAGGTCGACCCGCAGACTCTCCCTCTGCATACCGACCCATATGCCTGCTGGACGAGGCCGGCAAGTTGTTTGAAAGAACACTTGCCGAGCGGCTCAGCGGGCATCTGTCGCAAGTAGGGCCTGACCTGTCGGAAGACCAGTACGGATTCCGGCAGGCGCGGTCGACAGTGGACGCGATCCTTCACGTTCGTACACTGTCGACGCAGGTACTGTCCCGGGGCGGAGTGGCGTTGGCGGTAAGCCTGGATATCGTCAACGCCTTCAACTCCTTGCCCTGGTCGACCGTTAAGGAGGCGCTCGAATATCATCGAGTGCCTCCGTACCTGAAGCGAGTTGTCAGGTCCTACCTATGCGACAGGTACATTACGTACCCGGGTCGGGATGGCGCAAGCCATCGCAGAGAGGTCGTGTGTGGGGTTCCTCAGGGGTCTGTCCTTGGATCACTCCTTTGGAACCTCGCATACGATGCTGTCTTGAGGGTCGCACTCCCCACGGGCGTGCATCTGGTGTGTTATGCTGATGACACCCTGGTGCTCGCCGGAGGGGAGGACTTCGAGAGGACCATCCGGCTCGCTGAGCTCGGGGTTTCTCGCGTGATGATAGGTTAGGTTAGGTTAGGTTAGGTTCCGATCGGCCAGATACGGGGAGCGCACCGTCCAGGCGCTGCTCCCTGTACTGGCCGATTGGAGAAAGAGGAGGCACGGGTCCCTCACCTACCGTCTTGTTCAGGTACTTACCGGACACGGCTGTTTCGGTGACTACCTGCACAAGATCGCACGGAGGGAGGTGACCCCGGAGTGTCACGAGTGCGGCGCTGCTACAGACTCGGCGAGGCACACCTTGGAGGTGTGCCCGACCTGGAGCCAGCAGCGCCGGGATCTCGTAGAGGTGGTGGGACGAGACCTCTCACTGCCCAGCATAGTTAGAGCCATGCTGGGAAGCGAGAGGTCATGGCAGGCGATGGTCTCCTTCTGCGAGGACGTGATGTCGCAGAAGGAGACAGCCGAACGGGTCCGCGAAGACAGCGCCCTCTCGGACCCCATTCGGCGTCGGCGGAGAGGACGCACGCGACGGCTCTTCGCCGACCGCCTGCGTCCCATCAGCGGAGGCCAGCAGGGTGCGGGGTTGGGAGACCCTGCCCCTGCATTGCACAGGCCTCCGCCGCCGGTAGATGCCCCAAATGTTCCGGGGCATCTCCGTGCAGGTCGCCCCCCATGATTAAGGGGGCGATGGTGTAGGGGTCCGCCCAAAGGCGGACCAGCACCACCGGAGTCGCGGTAGCATCTGAAAGGGACCCCGCGGCTCCGGCGCCAGGTGCGCGCAGGAACATCGTGAGGTTTTTAGTGGGTATGCTCTTGGGGATCGACATAGTCCCCAGGAGAGAGTCCCACATATCCCCGCCGTCTCCCAGCGGCGGGGAATGCGTAACGCATTTTCCTCACGATAATAAAAAAAAAAAAAAAGGTTAGGTTAGGTTAGGTTTTTTTTTTTTTTTTTTTTTTTT
>NW_020655018.1:0-1195 GCF_003589595.1 Hyposmocoma kahamanoa | reverse complement strand
CCGACACTGGTCGGAGACTTTGTATAGCTAACATGGTTGTCTACATTTTTTTTTTATTATTATTATTTATTATTATTATAATATCCTTTCTCTAATCAACGGGATCAATGTTCGCATGTTGCGTGCATTGGTGACCCAATATCAAATTGATCTACCACTAAATTATACACTTTACTTTATCGTCATCTTATTAAATAAACACATGAATTCACACTATCCCTATTCAAGAGTCATTACAATTATTTATCTTACTTTAACTTATATTCTATTTGCAAGTATTACGTATTATCAAAATACATATTCTTACAATTTTTCTTAACTATTCTTATTTGTTATCTTGTTTTTTCTAGAATTTTCCTACTTAGTTATTGTTTATTCATGATGCATGCAGTATATACACACTATATTCTATTTACATCCTACTATTATGTTTTGTTTCTCTTTATTACATCTTTTGCAACTTCTTCGCAGAACTCTAGAAATTTTTTATATTTTGGTCCTGTTATTATCTCGCTAATTGTGTCCCGCTTTATTTGTTGGTCTATTAGGAATTCGGTATTGTACCGTTTTAAATCATACTTTGGGCAGTCTAGTATCAAGTGTGTTATAGATTCATCAACACTAGGATCACAAATGCACGCAGGGCTGTCCCTGCACCTGAACCTGTGCAGGTACTGGCTAAACCCACCATGTCCAGTCAGCACCTGCACAAGCACAGGTGTTAACTCCATTTTCCTTACAAGTTTGTACGCTGATACAGCGTCCGGAAAGAATAATTTTGTTACTTCCGCTGTCTCACCAGACCTATAGCGGTTATTCCAATGCTGGAGGGACCTTTGTCTCAAATGCCTTTTAATGAACGACGCGGGGCAGCGGTCGTAATCTGATGCTGTCTTTTTATAGAGCGCAGCTTGTTTCGCGAGTTCGTCAGCTCTTTCGTTACCCTGTATACCCACGTGTGCTCGTATCCAGAACAGTCTTATTTTTTTTTCTTGGTCATTTATCTTAGAGATGTTGCTTTTAATATTGAATACAAGAGGATGGAACGAGCGTTTACTTTTCAGGAGTTCTAGTGCCGATCTGGAGTCGCTCAACACGTTGGTGGATGTTTCGTTTCGTTTCAATATTGTCGCGGTAGCCTGATACAACGCATACATTTCCGCCTGGAATACTGTGCAGAAGCTTTCCAGTTTGA
>NW_020655017.1:0-17629 GCF_003589595.1 Hyposmocoma kahamanoa | reverse complement strand
ATAAAATCTGACAACAAAAATGTGTTGTGGGGGGATAGAAATGAGGACCAAGTGGCGAAATATTCCGAAGAGTGTCACAAAAGACTTTTTCCTTCCGAATTTATAAATTGTGCGAAAACTTATTGTAATGAACGGGGTCACAAACACGTTCTTGATAGACTATACGCTGACATTGTGTCTGCCCTTCGTGATGCGGCCTCTGTGAGTCGGGGAGGCATTAGTGGGAATGGGATTGGTTTACGTGTAATGGGCTGGAGCAGACACGTCGCCGATGCTCATAGGGCGGCACGGGTTAAGTTCTCCGAATGGATATTGCAAGGCAAACCGCGCTCGGGTGCTTTATATAGCGAAATGTGTGAAAGTAGAAGGGTATTCAAATCACGATTAAAATGGTGCCAAAATCATCAAGACCAAATAAGGATGGATGCCCTAGCGGAGAGACATTCAAAGGGCGATTTTCGAAGTTTCTGGAAGGCTGTAAAGAAAGAGAACTTAAAGCCGGGCCGCCCATTGGGCATCGACGGTGTGTGTGATCATGGAGAAATTGTAAATATTTTCCGTAGCCATTTCACTGTCAAGTCTCCGTTGGATCTGGTGGAACGGGTGTTCGATGCTGATGAGCTGAGCGGGACAGTCAACCGTGGAGTCACAGCAAAGGATGTGTTGAATGTTATTAGAAACATGACCAAAGGAAAATCTCCAGGTCACGATGGCCTCAGCATCGAGCACCTGCAGCATGCAGGACCTCATACATGTAGAGTCCTTGCCATGTTTTACTCGTTGTGCGTGAACCACTCCTATTTACCGGCGGATCTAATGAAAACCGTGGTAATACCCATAATGAAAAATAAGACGGGTGACCTTGCCGATAAAAACAACTATAGGCCCATTTCCCTTGCCACGGTGATTGCCAAAGTGTTTGACGGTGTGCTTAACTCGCAGCTAGAGAAATACGTCATTTTGCACGACAACCAATTTGGTTTTAGACCCAAATTGTATACAGAAAGTGCTATACTCTGTCTTAAGCACACCGTTAGATATTATACGTCTCGTGGAACGCCGGTGTATGGGTGTTTCCTCGACTTGTCTAAGGCCTTCGACCTGGTGGACTACAATCTCTTGTGGAATAAACTAGAGAATGTAGGGCTACCTCGCGAACTCATAAACATCTTTAAGTATTGGTATGCACACCAGGTTAACAGCGTCAGATGGGCGGGTGCAGTGTCTGACTCGTATGGGCTCCAGTGTGGTGTCAGGCAGGGTGGCTTAACCTCTCCGACTTTGTTCAATATTTACATGAACGCGCTGATCGTCGAGCTCAGCGGCCACCATGTCGGCTGCCACATTGATGACGTTTGTGTCAATAACCTTAGCTATGCGGACGATATGGTCTTGTTGAGTGCGTCGGTCTGTGGCCTAAGACAGCTGTTGCGAGTCTGCGAGAGGTATGCCGTTGAGCACGGCCTAAAGTATAACGTCACCAAGAGTCAATTCATGGTCTTCGGGGCTGGCGGTGCCAAATTCCCACGAAATGTACCACCCGTATACCTTAATGGTGTCCCTCTGGATAAAGTGGACCATTTCAAGTATTTAGGGCATATGGTAACGGCCGGCCTCGGAGACAGTGATGACATAGAACGTGAGAGGAGAGCCCTGTCTAGGAGAGCAAATATGTTAGCTCGCAGATTTGTGCGAAGTTCAGTCGCAGTAAAGATTACTCTCTTTCGTGCGTATTGTACGTCACTGTACACGTGCTCCCTGTGGGCTAACTACTCGCAAAGAGCGTACAGTACGCTCCGTGTACAATTTAATAATGCTTTTATGCTGGTGGGGCTGCCCCGCTCCTGCAGCGCCTCTGGTATGTTTGCGGCGGCACGAACCGATTGCTTTCACGCGACCATGCGCAAAAGATGCACATCACTGGTGCGCAGAGTGCGGGCCAGCCCCAATAGCGTCCTGTCCATGATAGCTGGAAGGCTAGATTGCCCGTATATCCGACACTGTTGTAATAAGCACGTCCGCTAGACTGCCGGATATGGAGCCAATCGAATAAATCGAATCAACTGATAATCTTGATGTATTGTTTCTCTTATTTGTTTGAGTAGGGATAAAATTTATTTGATTAGCATTAGCGATTGACATAAAAATTTTTATAATCTTAATTTAATATATATAATTTGATTTAGCATATTACACTTTGATTTTTAATGTATTGTAATGACTGATGTAATGTGATGTATAATATCTATGGGTCTTTGTTGCCCGAATTAAACGAATTTTATTTATTTTATTTTATTATCTAGACTGGGGGAGCACTGGACTTCGAGGCATTCGGCCTTTTCCTCGTGGGGTGCGGTTGGGTCGGTTGAAGAGAGGCATTTAGGCAACCGTGCCGGACTTGAGAGAACGGGTTAGTTTCCAGAAGGCTTGCTAGGTGGGCTTCTAGGAGCTTTTCCCATCGATTTTGACGTACCTCCACACGCGACTTTACGTCCCTCTGTAAAGCCCGCGGGGAACGGCGGTTTTCGTCGATGTGGTAAGAGTCTTAAGCACGAGTGGCTGCGTTCTTTTCCATTATAATGGCACACACATCCTCCGGTAGGTTCCAGCGACAGTCGTCTGTCGCCGGTGCCGGCCGGGAGCTGTTACAAACGGCGGTTTGTATGTGTCCCTCTAGACGGTCTGTCTAGGACCAGACATGGTAACACTGCCCGCGCTCCGAGCGGGCCGCAGGCGTAAAATTAAAAAACAAAAAAAAACAAAACTCTCTTCACGAAACGGTCGCCGCCGTCGCACACGTGAGCTAAAATTTGTAATTTCTTTTTCTCGAATAATTATAATTTAATACAGTCCACTAGCATTTCATTTCGTTCGTTCTTTCGTTTGTTTACCGACTACTTGACAAATAGGTGGCAAAGAGTTAGGGTGGGTGAGGTAATTAGTCATGACCTGCCCATAGCTTACGGCGTTCCGCAAGGAAGTGTTCTGGGCCCCACACTGTTCCTCGCCTACATAAACGACCTCTGTGATCTCCAGCTCCATAATGGAAAAATAGTAACATTTGCCGATGACACTGCCCTTATTTTTCATGGAGATACTTGGCAACAGGTGTATGACATTGCTCAGAGTGGCTTCACCTTAGTTTATTCCTGGCTCAAATTCAACGCCCTGACACTAAATGTGGAAAAAACGAAATTTATTCCTTTTTCAATTAAAAACATTCCTCGGACCATTCATGGCAATTACTCCATCACAGCTCACACCTGTATTGACGACCAATCATGCTCGTGCCCCAGTCACTACTTTAAATATTCTATGTGAGACTATATGAGAGAACAATAAAGATTATTATTATTATTATCATTATTATTATTATTATTATTATTATTATTATTTCCACTGGGCCTATACATGGTCCTTGAGCCGTAAAGTAAAAAGTAAAATTGTAATTCAAGCATTCCGTAAACAGCATAAATATATCCAAATGTACCACCATTCAGATACAATCAACATATAACTCGTTTTAATTGGACGTTAGAGGTCACATCGGAATCCATTTTGGAAGGAAGCAAAAAAATTACGGCGTAATTCGAGATTTCAAGAAAAGAACAACCATCAACAAATGAAACATCAAGTGTTAATATAGTATGAACACAGACGCCATTTACGTTTGTCTCCCTAGCCTTTATAATCAACGTGGTAGTGTCTGTGGTCATTTTTGTCTATTACCGTCTGTCAAAAGTTTTTGTATAACCGTAACGTATTAGCCGCAATATAGTCGTCATATTTTTCCAACTAAAACCTCTTTTATTCCACAAAAATCTTCATGGTAGCAGAGCGTAGTTAATAAATAATACAAACTAATAATTTGTGGAAGATTTGGCAAAAAAAAAAATCAGTGCATATTACCGGTACGAGTACGGGCGACAGGCGGTCGAGAACAGAAAATTTCCAGAACAAAATGTCGCCGTCACACAATTTTCAAATTGAAAAACTCGCAGGCCGAGCTAATTATGCCAGTTGGAAGTTTGGTGTAAAGACATATCTACAGCACGAGGAATTGTGGGAGTGCATAGAACCGGTTGACGTCACCAAAGTGGATACCGCCAAAGACACGAAAGCCAGAACGATAATAACTCTTCTCTTGGATCCCGTGAACTACGTGCACGTTCAAGACGCCAAGACCGCGAAGGAAGTATGGGAAAGGTTGGAAAAAGCATTTGACGACAACGGCTTGACTAGAAAAGTCGGATTATTCAAGGATTTAGTGACCACTACTTTGGATAGCTGTGATTCGATTGAAGCGTATGTAAACAAGATAATGAGCACGGCTCATAAATTGCTGCATGCTGGAGTACACTTGCCCAGGGTACTTGCGATGTTTTATTCAGTGTGTATTGGCCACTGTTATTTGCCAGATGATCTCATGCGCACAATCGTGGTGCCTATAGTGAAAAATAAGACTGGAGTCTCATCTGAAATATCCAATTATAGGCCAATCTCATTGGCAACAATTGTGGCCAAGGTGCTGGATAGTGTGCTGAATGGGTATTTGGACAAGCACCTCTGCTTAAATGATGCACAGTTTGGCTTTAGGCCGGGGTTGTCCACAGAGAGTGCTATCCTATGCCTGAAGCATACTGTCCGGTACTACACATCTGGAAGAACGCCAGTCTTTGCTTGCTACCTGGATTTGTCCAAGGCATTCGATTTAGTGTCGTATGACGTGTTGTGGGACAAGATTGTACAGCATACAACCTTGCCTGGTGAGATCACGTCCTTCTTAAGGTACTGGTATAACCACCAGAAGAATAGTGTGAGATGGGCGGGGTCTCTATCGGATGAGTATGGGTTGGAATGCGGGGTGAGGCTGGGGGGGTTAACTTCTCCGCGGCTCTTTAATTTTTATATGGATGGTCTTATCGAGGAGCTCAGCAATACCAAAATCGGTTGCCATGTTGACGGCGTTTGTGTTAATAATATCAGCTACGCAGACGATATGGTGCTGCTGAGCCCCTCGATAGGTGCTTTAAAGCGTCTTCTACAAGTTTGTGAACGTTATGCGGTGGCCCATGGGCTCAAATACAATGTTAGTAAGAGCGAGTTGATGGTTTTCAAGTCAGGTACTAAAACCTATCCTGTGCCGCCGATAACTCTCTTCGATGTTCCGTTGAAAACTGTCACTAAATTTAAGTATTTGGGTCACTGGGTCACTGATAACCTTAGTGATAATGTTGACATAGAGCGGGAGCGGAGGTCGTTGGCTGTCCGATGTAACATGTTGGCCCGCAGGTTCGCGAGGTGTACGAGAGACGTAAAAATATCACTTTTCAAAGCTTTTTGCGTCTCCTTTTACTCGTGCGGCCTGTGGGTGGACTACACTCAGAGGGCATACAACGATCTTCGCGTACAATACAACAACGCGTTCCGGGTGCTGTTGGGGCTGCCGCGATGGTGCAGCGCATCAGGTATGTTTGCCGAGGCGAGGACGGACGGTTTCGCAGCCGTAATGAGAAAAAGGTGTGCCTCCCTGGAGACCCGCATGCGCGCCAGCCCCAATCGCATCCTCAGTGTGTTTGCGAACCGCTGTGACAACCCAATGTTGGCTCGATGGACGTCATTGCACGTAAAAATGTAATAGTATGTAATAATGTGAATGTCTTATTTTATTGTACTAACACTTAGCTTTCGTAAGAGTTTTTCAATTTGTTACTAACACTTTTGTATGGACCACCTAAGTCTGAAATAAAATTATTTTATTTTATATTTATTTTATAAATTGCGCGATATTGGCTTCAAAGTAGAAGATGAATGGGTTGGTGTATTAATGCTCGCTGGACTTCCAGATGTGTACAAACCTATGATTATGGCTTTAGAGAGCTCCGGAATGCAAATCACTGCAGATGCTATAAAGACCAAACTCATACAAGAAGTCAAGAATGAGAAACCCTCTGCTTTCTTCACTAAGAGCAAGAATGAATTAGCAAAGCCAAAGACTGTGAACAGTATCTACCAGAACAAGGGCCAACATTCTAAAGGTCCCCGTTGTTATAATTGTGGCAAACATGGTCACATCAGCAAGTATTGTAGAACTCCGAAGAAAAGTAGCATAAATAGAACAGAGAATAAGACAGGTTTTATTGCTGCATTTTCAGCATTTTCAGATGTTGCCGACAAGTGGTACATTGACTCCGGTGCAGCTATGCATATGACAAACAGAAATGATTGGTTGTATGATGTCAAGAAACCCCCCATTACCCAGATAACTGTTGCAAATAAAGCCCCAATGCCTGTTGATAGTATGGGTAATGTAGACATTCATTTGAATGGAACGGATAAAGTACAGGTAAGAAATGTACTTTTTTGTACCAAGCATTGCTGTGAATTTACTCTCTGTGAGTGCTATGAGCAAAAGTGGCTGTAAGTTGTTGTTTGACTGTCACAAATGTGAAATTTACAATGCTCAGGGTATGTATATGTGCTCTGCAACTTTAGTGGATAACTTGTATAGGTTGAATGTGAATAAAAATGTCTCTGCTAATATGATTTGTACTGGAATTACAGATGTCTCTGTGTTGTGGCACAGACGTATGGGCCATTTAAACTTTGCGGATGTTCTCAAGTTACCAAAATGTACGGAAGGTCTAACTCTGCCTGTAAATAAAAAAAATAATAATGTAACCTGTGAGACGTGTCTCGAGGGTAAGCAATCCAGACAACAGTTTATTAAACATGAATCCCGAGCAAAACAGCCTCTTGAATTGATACACTCAGACTTGTGTGGTCCCATGGAGCCAGCATCATTGGGAGGTATGAGATATTTTATAACTTTTGTAGATGATCATACTAGAAAAGTGTATGTGTACTTTCTGATGATTAAATTAAATATAAAGGAAATATTTAAAGATTTTAAAGCCAAAGTAGAGAATGAGCTCGATAAAAGAATTAAGTGTATTCGCACAGATAATGGCAAAGAATATTGTAACCGAGATTTTGAAAAATACTTAAAAGATTGTGGTATAGTTCATCAGACTAGTGCACCATACACTCCTCAACAAAACGGTTTGGCAGAACGAATGAACAGAACGTTGGTGGAACGAGCTAGATGTATGATCTTTGATGCTAAATTGTCGAAACAATTCTGGGCAGAAGCTGTAGCCACCGCTGCATATATTACAAACAGATCACCCACGCAGTCTTTAAGTGGAAAAACACCTTTTGAATTGTGGACAGGTAAACAACCTGATTTATCCAATGTTAAGATTTTTGGATGTGAAGCTATGGTCCACACACCGAAAAAACATAGACAAAAATGGGACGCAAAGTCATGTAAGATGATATTTACAGGATATTGTGAGGGCTCTAAAGCGTATAGATTGATACATCCAAAGTCTCATAAAGTTATTAAAAGTAGAGATGTAAAGTTCTTAGAAAAGAACATTGAACCAATTGTAAGTGTACCTTTGTGTGAAAGTACTGATGTTCAGATTTCTTCTGCAGATAGTGTCAGTGGTATCAAAACGTCTGAAGGGTCTCCTTCATCAGTCCCGGTATCTCCTGTCAACGAGGAGGATACAGCAAGTGAAAATCAGAGCAGTGAATATGAAACTGATACAGGTGAAGAATATGTTCCACCTCAAAGTATTTCACCGATTTCACAGAGAAATATTACATGGAGATCAAAAATTCGGCAGAACCGGTTTCAGCAAGATGAAAATGATCATTGCGATCCAGTAAGTTACTTCTGCTACAACGGTAACCTAAATGATCCACAGACAGTTGAAGAGGCACTATCTTCGCAGAATGCGGAGAACTGGAGAAAGGCCATGAATGAAGAATATGCATCATTACTGAGAAACAACACTTGGACTTTGGTTAGTAAACCTCTGAATAAGAGAGTTATTCCATGTAAATGGGTTTTTAGCAACAAAACAGATGCAGATGGTAATATTACACGTTATAAAGCGAGAGTAGTTATAAAAGGCTTTGTACAAAAGAAAGGTATAGAGTATAATGAAGTGTATTCACCAGTAGTCCGTTATACATCCATCACGTACCTGCTAGCTTTGGCCGTGAAGTATAATCTAGAAATAGATCAAATGGATGCCGATTCTGCTTTTCTTCAAGGCGAGATAGATACAGATATATACATGGCACAGCCACCGTTATACGAGAAAGGATCTGAGGTATGTTACTTACACAAATCTATTTATGGGGTACGTCAAGCAAGTAGACTGTGGAATATAAAGCTAGACAAAGTACTTAAGGAAATTGGAATGAAACGCTCTCAGGTAGATTCATGTGTTTATTATAGTGAAACTGAAATAATTTTTGTAGCTGTCTGGGTTGATGATCTTATAATATTTACATCTGATAAAAACACAACAAATAAAATTAAAGAGAAATTGAAATCACACTTCAGTATGAAAGATCTTGGTGAGGCGAAGCATTGTGTTGATTAAATATAACAAGAAACAGGGTAACAGGAGAGTTATTTATAGACCAGAAAAAATATATAAAAGAAATTTTACAAAAATTTTATATGTCAGAGTGTAAACCGGTGAGAACACCAATTGAAGTTGGTCTTAAGTTTACACAAAGTATAGAGAAGAGTAAGTGGGATTTTCCCTATCAACAGGCAATTGGGTGCTTACTGTATTTGGCTTCTGCAACAAGGCCAGACATTGCTTATGCTGTGAATACGCTGAGCAGGTACAACAGCAATCCTCAACTTGAGCACTGGCAAGGCATAAAAACCCAAGGATTTAAGTTAACTTACACCAAAGATGGTTCTCCAGATGTCACTGGGTACTGCGACGCTGACTGGGCTGGCGATACACAAGATAGAAAATCATGTACTGGTTTTATTTTTGTATTGCAGGGCGGAAGTATTTCTTGGAACTCACGTAGACAACAGACAGTTGCACTGTCTACAACAGAAGCCGAGTATATGGCAATGAGTTCAGCAGTGCAAGAGGCTCTTTGGTTCCGACAACTGCAGGTTGAGTTGGGTCAGCTACAAGATAGTGTTGTGACTATTTATTGTGATAATCAAAGTGCCATACGTCTAACTTCGAGTGATGGTTATAAACCTAGAACTAAACATATAGATATAAGATACCACTTCATAAGGGACTATATTAGTAAAGGTTTTGTAAAGTTTAATTTTGTAAGTAGTACTGAGATGGTTGCCGACATATTGACTAAGGGCACCACCTTTGATAAACATGTTAATTGTACTGTGAAAATGGGTCTGCGTTCTGGGGAGGGTGTTAATATACTATGAATACAGACGCCATTTACGTTTGTCTCCCTAGCCTTTCATCAACGTGGTATTGTCTGTGGTCATTTTTGTCTATTACCGTCTGTCAAAAGTTTTTGTATAACCGTAACGTATTAACCGCAATATAGTCGTCATATTTTTCCAACTAAAACCTCTTTTATTCCACAAAAATCTTCATCAAGCTGTATTCGGCGAGCAACCGGCATTCGTGAAGAGCCACTGGTATTCAGTTTCAACGCACTCAGCAGACATTTGCGAATACATCGTGAACAACAGAACATCAAGCGTGGAACAACATCCAGTGCCATCGTCGCAGCAAATTCACCCACAACATCACAGTCAGAGACAGTTATAAGGGTTTGGTGCAACAGTCTCGAGTTCGTTTCAATTAAAACTACTCTCTGTCACAAGCTCCGTAACAGTATCACGTTTAATTGCATTCAGCAATCATTTAAATCAGCTTTCAGTAGGTATATACCTACATACTTACGTATCACAAACCCTCAGCCTGAGAATTTAAAATCTCACTTTGCAAACACGGTTACATAGTAGGTATACCTTGCCACGTAACCTGGCATTCCTACATCAGCTTTGCTAACATTTCTATTAAAACCAACTCTCATTCCACAGCACTGTGTTCGCTTGTGCTGCGGTGCTACTGCACGTTGAATGGTAGCTTTGGTGTCAGCTGGCGCGCGACCACGCGACACGCGAGAACGCTCGCCGTCCGCCATTTTGTTGCTCTGCCTTTCGCCGCTCACTGCACTGCATTTTGCTAATTTAAGTATTGCATTTTATTGATTACTCTGCTCGGGACATTTGCGATAACATTTTGAAGCTAATACTAATATTTCATGCACAAATAATTACCATTTTCTTCAATTATGGGCGTCTAGTAGCCCAAGCAACTGAATTGGTTTCCAGACATGACCAGGCGGTAACTAAATCTAAGTTGGACTCTGACTTATCAGGTGGGACCAAAACATTTATCAAATTACCCACTATTGATTTACTACACTTCTCCGGAGACAATCATGAGTGGCTCGAGTATAGGGACACTTTTCAATCGCTCATCAACAAACACACCGCATTAGACAACATACAGAAATACCATTACTTGCGTGCATCATTGTCAGGTAGTGCGTCACTAGTAATCAAATCATTAGAAATTACTGGTGAAAATTTTGAGGTAGCATGGAAAGTTTTATGTGAGCGCTATGACAACAAACGTCAACTAATAGGCAATCATATTCAAGCACTATTCGGCATAGCTCCCATTCACAATGAATCAGCAAAAATTATTGACAATGTTACTAGACACAATGAATGTTACTAGACACAATTCAGAAGAACTTAAGAGCTATAGCAACACTAGGCGAACACACAGAGCATTGGAACACATTAATAATTTATTTAGCTGCAAGCAAATTTGATTCAACAACACTTAGATACTGGGAAGAATACAAAAACACATTGACAGACTCTTGAATGTTTCAACAAATTTTTAAAAAACCGTGCAGACTTGTTGGAATAGTTGCAAGGTTCAAAATTAAATAATAATCCACATAATTCAAACAAAAATGATGATGATGATGCACTGGCTAAACAGAGTAATAGAAAGAACACATACACAGCACAAATACCTACATCCTCCTTGCGTGAACAAAAACATTACTTGTTTTCTTGCCAAACGTTCAGAGATATGACAATAGAAGCTAGAATAAAGGAAGTAGAAAGGCAAAAGATTTGTTATAATTGTTTACATCCAGGACGTAACAGATCCTGTAAAGGAGGAACATGCAAGTATTGCAATAAAAAATCCGTGACAGAGATGGTGTACCACATTCTGTACGAGCTTTGCTGGACTCTGGCAGCACCTCCCGCTATATAACAAGACATTTATGTTCATAATTAAACTTACCTCTTCACGGCATTGACACTACAGTGTCAGGTATCAGTAATCAGAGCATAAATATATCCGAATATACCACCATTCAGATACAATCAGCATATAACAATTACAAAACCGAAACAACATGCCTTGTAATCAATCAGATCTCGCGGCCTCTCAGTTACTCAATTAATTAATTCAGACATGTGGTTTTCAGGTCCAGAGTTTCTTAGGAATTATGAGAACACCTGGCCCACATCACCCGGGCACCTCAGCGTATCTGACCTACCAGAAACAAAAAACCCCACAAACACAAAACATTGCTAAACACAAGTTGAGAACAATTCATTTATACAACTATTCTAATTTCACAAAATTAATTCGTATAACTGCAAACATACTGCGTTTCATTTGCAACAGTATTAGTACATTACGTAACAACAGTACAACGTCAACTGACAATACGAGATTGACAACATCAGAACTTAAGCAAGCCAAACTTAAACTAATAAAAATTTCACAATTACATTCATTTCCAGATGAATATCGGCTGATTATGAATAAAAAACCACCAGTCAAGCACAGTTTAAACTCATTGCATCCTTTCATTGACAGCGATGGAGTTATTCGCGTGAGCGGCAGACTCGCTAACTCGCGATTTTCATACGACAAAGAGTTTCCAATAAAAACTTGTTAAAACATGATTGCCCGCGGTCTATTATCTACGAAAATAACCTAACTAGGAATACTAATAACTATTAAAATGCGAAACTGTGTCTTTTTATTTGTTTGTTTGTGTCTACTTTCATTTCGAAACGGAGCGACCGATTGACATGATTTTTATTTTATTTATTCAATAAAACAGGACAGATATATGAACTACACGGAGAGAAATATCGAACCGAGTTAGTTTGAGCCATCTCTTAATTAATATTAGTTGATGTTCGCTAGTTCTAGTCGAGAGTCGAGAGCTCAGTCGGTGTCTAAGGGCCGTATTCCAGAACTCTACTCAATGCTCAAGTCAGGATTGCACTGGAAACACAAGCATTGGAAATACGACCATAATGGCAGGGACTGGAGTATGATTTCGAGTGCTTTAAACCATACTCAAATCCTGACTTGAGCATTGAGTAGAGTTCTGGAATACGGCCCTAAGAGTCTTCCTAGATGAAATTACAAATCTCCTCCTAAGCCTCTACACAACGCCCCTATTTTTTTCTGAGTCTCTTACCGCCCCCTTTAGGCCTGCAGCGCCCACAAGGGGGCGTTATCGCCCACTTTGGGAAAGGCTGGTCTACATCCTTATTCGCGTCACGATGACAAGTGTCAAATTTGGCTTCTTCTTTGGTGAAATTTTAACAAACTGATTTAGAGGGTAGATATTCTCGCATGAATTGTTGTCTGCAGATGATACCCGAGTCACTCGATAGTGATTAAGCGCATGCCACACCGCAAACGAAGCTAAGCTAACTTAGATCAGCTCACGTAGTTGCATGCAACCAACTATGCCACTTTTTTTTTTATCGGGGGGAAATGCTTTATGCATACCCTCGAGCCCGGGGAGGCTGGAGGGTTATGTGGGACTGACGCTCCGATGGAGGGCATACACACTAAAAACCCCCGGCGCACCCTCTTGGCCGGGTGTTGTGGGCACCGTGGGATCCCGAGGATTCTACCACAACGATGCCCCCGGCCACCTTGGCTTCTGCCAAAGTTCCCGCGCTAAAGAGGGGAGGGTCGGACGCTTAACCCATCCCCTCAGACGACGAGTGAGACCGTGTAATGCTGGCCTAGGGAATTAGACGAGCAGCGAACTGCACTCGCCTTCTTCGCCGCCGCCTGCGGCCGAGTGCGGCGTTGCTCACTCCAGCGATTGCACACCTCTAGGGTGTGTTGTGCCGTATCGTCCGCATCGCCGCACTCATGGCAGGACGTTGAGGCCTCCCTCTGGGCGACTTTGTGCGGGTAGTGCCCGAAGCAGCCGTGCCCGGACAGTAGACATGAGCCCGTGTCTCCTATCGATCCACTGGTCGAGAACCGGACGGATCGCCTCTATGGTGCGGACACCATAGGGCGAATCCGCCAGCCTCGTTTTCCAGCGGTCGCGCATTCGTTGCGCAGCCATCCGTCGTGTTCCTTCTACCTCTTGAGGGGCAGTGCGTTCGCCCCTGGCCGATCTCTCCATTTTATAGTGGTAGACTTCGGCCAGCACCTCCGCTTCCATTTCCCAATTTGGGGGGTACCTACAAGGGCACATGCAGCAGCCCAGGCCACCGTTATGTACGCCTGGCACATCCTAATGGCCACCACCCGTTGAGTTGAGTTGAAGTAGGAGGCTCCTATTGACGGGAGGAGAGGGCCTCGTGCCATATTGGCGCCCCATATAGGGCCATATTGCGTACTGTAGACTAGGCTGTACTCTATGAGTAGAATCACTGGCTGAGTGAATAGATTCATATTTAGAATGCTTTGAAAAAGAGCTAAGAGAAAAGAATGGAAGATCTTGACATTAAGATTATTGATTTGTAACCCAAAACATGTAAAAAAGTGAAATAAAGCATATTTTTAAGGATTATTTCAGTTTATATTCATAAAAGTACCTCTCGCTACGCACCCAGAGTTACAACTACATTACAAGTTGGTGGAGGCACAAAATGGGAGAAGTATAATATGATTCAAGCTTACAAAATGCTTACAAAATGGGAGAAGTATAATATAATTCAAGCTTTCAAATGGTAAACACAAGCTTGCGAATTATGGAAAAGTTCCAATGAAGAGAACTCCGTTGGAAAATTTTTTATATATTTTTTACGAAAAAATCACCAGGAATGCGTAACAAAAGGTCGTAATTTATATTTATACTTATTTAATATTATTTTATAATTGATACCAGTGAAAAGTGCACGAAGAAAATATGTATGGTATGTCGACACAAAAGTTTAATGGATTCAACGACGTAGATGAGTTTTTGAACCAATTTGAGACCATTAGCGTCTTAAATAATTGGTCTGATGTGCAGAAGAGGTACGTGTTTGCATTGTATTTGGAGGGGCCAGCTCTACAATGGTACAAAACGTATTTTTCTTCATACATGACGTATGATGTGATTGCACAGAAACTAAGAGAGGAATTTCCCTCTCAAATAGATTACGCACGAGAATTTTATTATAGGCGACAGGGGCCTAATGAATCGCTGATAAGTTATTTTTATAGTTTAAATGAGTTAGCGATGAAAGCGAATATTCAAGATGTTCATTTCATTAAGCATTTTTTGAAGTCTTTGATACCCAATTTTAAATGGATGCTGGCTAGTAATTTGTATTTATCGAAAGAGGAGTTGAGGAAAACAATTATCCAAGTAGATGACATATTTAATCACAATTATAATGGAAGTAGACGAGATATTGAATTGCCAGTATATTGTCATATGGAGCATTCTCACTGTTGGCAAACACAGGGTGTCTCTGCACCGATAATTAGACCCGAGTCTAAGCAGTCGGAATATTTAGTGCCACAGGCACCAGTTGTGCAGCAGGATACGCCAAGTCAAGGGTATTCACGAGCACATAGTAGTGGATCTTCGTCGGGATCTCCTCAACGTGGTTTGTCAGAAAAGCGCAGCTGAACATGTAGAAAATTTGTCTACAATTGATAGTTTTAATGAAGATAGGGCATCTTTTATATCTGTTTTTATTAATGATGAAGTTGCGAGGCGTTGGTGGATGATAATGCTTCGTTTTCAGTAATTTCTCGTTATTTTGCGGAAAGGTTGCAGTTGCGTATCGATGATACACCAAGTTTTCCATTACGTACAGTGGGTGCAACGCCAATAAATGTGCAGTCGTCCACCAAAGTGTCGTTGATGATTAATGGGAAGGAATATCCTTCGAAGTTGCTGGTTGTTAAGGATATTAAAGAATATCTAATTTTGGGCCAAGATGTCTTGAAGGAATATGATTTCAAGTTGTCAAGTTTAGAAACTGACAATAAAATTTCTTCTTCTAAGTCCATGACAGATATTGGATCAAAGAAAGAAAAGTCTCCTCTGAAAACCGTATCAAAAAGTCTAGCTATCTAAATAGCTTCTCGGTTTTGCCAGAGATGATAAGTAATGTTGACGTGAGTGATAAGACGTGTCAATTACGTCAAGTTTGTGATTTCAATAAAAATAATTATAAATATGCTTTGCCGAAAGTAAATATAAAATGTAAGTCGGAAAGCGACATTTTTAATCGTGTTCGCGTAAATAATGTGGACAATTTACGAAGTGACTTTGTAAAACGAGCAGCTTCGATGATTTCTCGTAAAGAATGTATAGATAATATTCAATCGCAACGGAAGCGAATGTTTGATAAGAAAGATAGAATTGCTTTGTTATCTAAGAGGTATGACACGCGAAAGTTAGGATAGTATATCAATTGAGTATTGATATGAGAAGATTAGGTATAAATAGGTATAAATTGGGTAGGCAGAATCTACTGCATGCGAGTAGAATGAAAAAGTTCTGTAGGAGATAATTTAATGTTTTCTTGTTTTCTACTAAGTTAATTAATCTTGTATATTTATTTTTCATATGGAACCACGATGACATTGATGAATATTTTGAGAAAGTTGTTATTTTCCGACAAATGCAGACTTAGAAGGACGGGAGGAGACGATAGACTATCAATGTGGATTAGATAGATATAACTTACTTTTCCTTTTTTTTATTTTATGGGTATATTATCCATTGTGTGTTCATAGTTCGTGGTCACCTTCCCAGATGAACAAGAACTGTCTGCATTCAGGGAAAATATATTTATTTAATTATTAGAAATCCTTCATGTGGTATACCCTCATATCATATGTATGTTAGGAAAATGTCGTTGTTAGGGTAATATGTGTGTTGTTCCTGTTTGTTTAGAGAAAGTAGGCAAAGCTGATGGAACGTGGATAGCTGCAGAATGAGGACTAAGGCAGCTGGGAGATCAATATTGATGTAACCCAGTGGTCATCCGATGGATGCTCAAGCCTGTGTCGTCGTTGTGGCAGCATGCACGTTGAAGACTATTTAGGGAAACAGTTAGGGAGTTTTCAGTAGTGATGTTTACCATTTTTTGGTTAGGATCATTCAGCCAGTTTAGGGTCGCTGAAATAAAATGTTAAGGTTTAGTCAGGTTCTCTAATTAGCTAGGATAGCTAACGAGTAAATATATATCGTGATTTGTTTGTTTAGGATGTGGTCATGGTCTGTCCTTTTAGATAGGTTTTTGGCAGACTAAAGCCATAGCCTCCTCGGTGGTTACTTGTTGGTAAGTTGATAGCTTCCGAGCAGTGTATGGCTAGCCTGTAGTAAAGGCTGATCACCGATGTAAGTTGCCTATCATAGGTAGACCACCAGCTAGGGATATTCACCCCTTCAGCTGTGAGGAAGAGGGATGTAGACTAGGCTGTACTCTATGAGTAGAATCACTGGCTGAGTGAATAGATTCATATTTAGAATGCTTTGAAAAAGAGCTAAGAGAAAAGAATGGAAGATCTTGACATTAAGATTATTGATTTGTAACCCAAAACATGTAAAAAAGTGAAATAAAGTATATTTTTAAGGATTATTTCAGTTTATATTCATAAAAGTACCTCTCGCTACGCACCCAGAGTTACAACTACATTACAGTACCACGCCCGTGTATAAGCGCCTACATGGAGCACCAGGTCCCCCACATTTGGCAGAATTCGGCAAAGCGCGGCCGCGGCGCCCACCCCTCGAGGAGCAAGTAACCAACTATGCCACCTAAGCTAACTTAGCTTAGCTGACGTAGTTGCACGCAAAGCTAAGTAAATACGTAGTAAGTAGTGACGTGCCACAGCTACACTATGGGTAGGTGCGTGCGGGGGCGAAGGACGGCAGAAGGGCGACATATACACACACATTACATAGCTTAACGGGATGGTTGGGTAATTAGTTTAGTTAGCTCGTTTATCTTGAGTTAAGCTAAGTTAGCATCGTTCACGGTGTATCCTGCGCTTTAAACGGCAACGAGGCACATAGGGGTAAAAGGCCGATCTAGTCGGTCAAAACCATTTACGTGACCTTTATTGTATAGGAGCTTTTATCATATTTTAAAATAAAACAAGTGGTTTGTGGTAGTTAACAAATAAAAAAAATTCTTTATTTTACAAATAATTACACATGTGAAATTAAAATGATAACTTCGGAATAAATATTAGGCGGTAAAACATGTTGACAAATATTTACATTTTTCTTCAAACGTTGGTAAATTCTGCCGTTGTATTTTATCGAACAGACTTTGCCTTGTTGAGCCTCCAGGTAATTCTAAAACAAATTTAAAATAGAGTTAAAATGAAATAAGCAAAAAAATGTCAATAAATATCTTAAAAAATTAATTAATTTATTAAATTATTTGGTCATTATAATAAAAACTAAATTTCAAGGAAGTTCAAGAAAAGTATGCGTC
>NW_020655016.1:16106-28192 GCF_003589595.1 Hyposmocoma kahamanoa | reverse complement strand
TTTTTTGAAGCAACTGATTTTCGCTTCCTTAACTAAAATATCCATTACCTTCGCTAGTGAAGGGTTTTGGCATCCTACATATTTATTAAGTCTGGCATGCCAGCCTTCAAGATTGTTAGTTGTCCTAACTTCTTCACCATAACAACACCACCTTTTAATGCAATTTAAGTCCATGAACCAAGTCCTGGTTAAGTAATTATTAAATTTAATAATTACATCGCTTTTGGGTGCTCTCGACATAACATATTTGTAACCAGAAGTCACATATTTCAGTGGCAAACGTGCCAAGCCAGCACATCTGGCTATGTGTCGTTTCTGTACTCTAGTTTTAATGCCCAATCGCTTTCCATATCTGAAGAGATTATTAAAATAATGATAATAACATCCTTTAATTTCTGTATCGGGAAATACATTTTGTATCGCTTTCATTGCGGCTTTTTCATAGTCCAGTGTCATTTTTGTGGGCTTCCAATGTGGAAGCCGAGACTTGATCAATTGTAGTATTATTTCGTACGTTCTTACATTTTTGGTATGGGTAAACGCAAAAAGTAAAGGAATTATTGTTTTTGTCGCTGTATTGAGCCCGTGAATAGTGTAAATTTGTTTAAACGGCAGTGGACATGACTTAAAAGTTCCGTCAAGGAAGAAATGTTGAAAACTGTTTAATTTTTTTTCAATGTCAAGAGAACAAAACACCGATATTCTTATTTCATCATCGTTATAGTCGGCTAATAGAAAAGATTCGTATTTCTTTGGTATCGTTACTTCTTGAGGAGATTGAAAATGAAGCTTTGACACGCCAATCTTGCAGTGTCTCGCATTGTATAGCCCACTTTTTATATTTTTAAATTCTGGTAGATCAGCAGTGAAGTGCACACCCTCATCTTGGAGCTCACAAATCATTTCCTCGAATTGTTTTTGTATAGGATCAAGATTATTGCTGATTTTAGTTTTCAATGTGTACATTCTTTTAATAATCATATTTTTGGACGGACTCGGTAAACAGTCAATGTCGTGAGCCTTTTCTTGTAGTAAATCATTTTCCTTAGTAAGTGTGATATTTCCGCCACATCCTTTTTTGTTATAGCATTGCCAAAATCCATTCCCGTTTACATATTTTTTTCTATTATGGTATTGACGACCATCGTATAATAATTTGATTCCTTTACGTTTTGTTGGTATGAACTCAAATAATGTTGAAAGAGACACGTCACATCGGAATTTTACTCACAATATACCAATATCAAAAATTTTAAATACGTGAGGGTTATTGCTATCACGGAGTAAATAAAGTCCACACAACTGATATCAAACTATAAGTACTTATTACTTGAAGTCGATTCCTTGAAAGGCTCCCTCAAGAGGCACTCATACCTAAGTACAGTCTAGTCAAATATTAAAGAGAACACACATTTTGCAGAATACTTGGATTTTTTAACGTTAGAAAAAGATAAACAAATAAGCACGGTTTGTAAACCTTTTACCTCAGAAATACATATGTAATATAAATATTGAACGATTGTGTCGTTTACTTAGTTTTGCATAAACTATAAAAAATGAATTGTGAATAGGCCTGCAGTCAGTATTTGTTGGGGCTAAGTGATGAATGGGGTTTCTTATAGTTTATAAACAGCATATGCCTATTAAATGGTACTACATACCAGTCCTTTTAATTACCTCTAGTTAGGATGAATACCCTAAACGAAGATTGGTGGGTTGCATTTTGAAATACTAATTTTAATATTTTTATTTTTAATTATTGAATGCGAAATTATTTGGGTCACTCGAGTTTTTAAACTATTTGATGCTAACTGTACCTAATATTGTATTGATTAACCCTCGGCATACAAGGTGAAAAAAACTCCTCTACTGTACAACGTGGGGTTAAGTTAACCCCATGAGCCATTGCCTCTTAATTTGTATGTTAATAAAGTGTAACAAGTTTGAGTGCATTATTTTAGTTATATAAATTACTAAGTTAATAAATAAAACATCAAAGTATTTAAAATTGAACATTTATTATTGAAAAACTCAAAATTTAAAAACTACTCCATAAAATCAACGGATTTTCATTGAGTCATTATAAAAAAATCAACAAAAATAATTTTTTTTTAAAAAGTCTATATTTTGTTTTATATTAAAACTAGATAAATGTCTTAGCATGTCACATTAATTATTATTATCACATTCGCTAGTTCTTGAGAGATCATTGGTTATTATTTCAGTACAATTTCGGCATACAAAATTTGCATGTTCTCTGCATATCGCCGCTTCACATTTGCAGCAACTATTCAAAGTCTTCCTGTCTTTGTTCCTAGGACAGAACGAACATCTCTGAGGCCTACTTGGCTGCTTTGATGATGGCCCTGGAACTTCTTCGTGCAGAATTTCATGCACGCGTTTTCTTATGTCGCGTGGTACTCGTAAATTATCTTTTCTTTGCCTAAGATGATCCTCGAGCAAAGAAAGTCCTAATTGTTTGATGAATATTCTCCTCAGATTACTTTTATTTTTTTCAATGTTGTTATTGAACATATGCACAACAAAAGCATTTATACCAGCATGGTTTAGCATTGAAAAAAACACGGTAAGAGGCCAGCGTTTACTGTTGCGGGAAACGTCGTATGTTCTTGCAAGTTTATCTACGACATCAACTCCACTCTTTGTTGAGTTGTAAAACGTTATAATAGCTGGCTTTCTTTGATCTCCGCTTTCTGGATCCAATTCATCATCATGATGTAAGGAAGACATCATATGTACATATTTCCGTGGCTTTGGAATATACGTTACAATGGTTATATCTTTTTGAAAACCGAACACAGATGATTTTTCTTCACGTCTAGCCTTGAACTGCAGAGGAAGGCACGTTTTATTTGACCTAAGTGTACCAACAGCGGTCAATTTGTGGTTTTTGAGCAAATGTTCCGTGGTTTCATAGCTCATAAAAAAATTGTCCATGGTTATGTTTCTTCCAGTCCCAGATACACATTTCACCAGTCGATCTACGACATGAAAGGGCTTATTACTCATTGCATAAGGACTATCGTCAGGCTGTTTTCCACAGTAAATTTCTAAGTGCATTGTGTAAAATGTTTTAGCATCAACTAGAGCGTAAATTTTCAAACCATACTTTGCCGGTTTTGATGGAATGTATTGACGAAAAGCACATCTTCCTCTAAAAGCTACGAGTTCTTCATCTATTGTCAAGTATTCAAATGGTGTATAGGCATCCTGACAGTTTTTGACGAATATTTCAAAGACATTTCGAACTGGTGCCAAACGATCGATAGCTGCTCTTGCTATACGAGTTGAAGCGTCATCAAATCTCAAATTATTTACTAAAAATGAAAATCTTTGTCTTGTCATAGTATTTCTAAATATTTCAATTCCGATGCCGTCATTATCCCATAAATCTATGAGATTTTGTTTGACACCTTTTTAGATTTTGTTTGAACCTGCCAAAAACTACAACCCAAACACAGCTTTCATCTCAGCTTTGTTACATTCTCCGTATGATGTAGAGGATTCCCTCCTCATTGAAATCTTCTGGTTAGTATATTTCAGAACTGTATCAACAATTTCGTCACTGAAGAAGGTCTCAAAACAATCCAAGTAAGTTTTTTTATGTTGAGCTGCAATTTTGCACCCCGGTAAATGCGTAATTATGTTGACGGCCCTAGTGCGAACATTTGTACGCGGTGGCGATTTATACCACTTGGCCCTTCCATCTTTACCGACATAAAATGGTTGAGATGTTGTATCTTCGACTGACGTTTCAAGGTTCAACTCGGCTTCCAAATCCGTATCACTCTCAACTTCAGAAGCTTCGCTGATATGATCTGGTTCGTCATCGCCACTTGAATGAAATATGTCATTGTCCGACGAAGAGTCATATTCCTCTAGTAAGGCAGCCGCAATACGATCATCGTCCATGTTGCTAGATAAATTCAATATCTGCGCCTGCAATAAACATAATATTGTATAAATAAAACACTAATTGTATGTTTATATAACAAAAAACCAAAGAACGGTAACACTTAGGCTGAGGCTACAGTAGGGAGCGATTTGCGATGCGACTGGAAGAGCGAAACGAGAAAAATATGGTATGGCTACATTACAAGCGAAATTCAGGCGTATATTCGGCGATGACATGGCTACAGTACACATGCTCAACAACGAATTAGCAAGAGCAATTCATGCGGCTACACTATAAAAAGAGAAAAACAGCGATTTCGCTGAGAATTCGCTAGTTCATCGCATTTTAATGATCTTAAAACATTCGCGGCGACTCCGTGTCAAGATGGAGCACACATAGGCGACACATGCGACGCGCGCGGGGCGTGAGGGGAGGTTGTTTAGTTCGCGGCATTCACACAGTCGAAAGGTAACGTGTATTATTTTCAATGGCTTTGTCAAAACCAAACCTTGTATTTTTGCTTGAAAGCTCTTACCTCAAGTACGAACTATTTTTGAAAAAGAGATTGTGTTGGATTCACGAAATAAATAAAGAGCGCAGTAAATATGGAGAATTTCGTCATTTGTATGAAAAACTACGTCAGTTTCCAGAAAGATTCTTTGAATATACAAGAATGAAAGTTGAGACGTTTGATTATATTTTGGCAAAGATTAGAATCCATATCACAAAGAGTGATACAAGTTTTCGGAAATGTATTTTACCAGAGGAGAAATTGTTTGTGACAATCAGGTAAGCAATAAAATATTAATTATTAGGTAATAAGTTTTTATTTCAATTAAATCAATCAAACAAATTCTACTATAAGTTTTTATTACGTGGTGAACATGAACAAAAAATGTAAGTAATGATTGTTTAGGTACACCACACACCAAATACACATGTGTGCGGCATATACAGTGATACATTTGTGTGACGTATTTGATGGGTTGTTTACTAAATAAATGTGAAAATTGGTTTGGATTGATGATTTGTAGCTTTGGTTTGTGGTGCGCCCATGTGGTGATCATTATAATTTACAATTGTTGTGTACTGTAACCTGAATATGGATATGAATATGAAGAGTCGGGTACAGCGGACTCATCCATGATGGCTTGGATAACTTTTTGACGAACTCTGTTTTTTTGCATGGCTGTGAAACTTTTCATTTGCGGCAAAATACTTTGAAAAAAGTGATAATCTTCCATATCATAAGTGGCACTTTCCTGTATATCTTTGTTTAAATTTTGCTCC
The DNA here is from genome assembly GCF_003589595.1 of Hyposmocoma kahamanoa. NCBI lineage: Eukaryota > Metazoa > Arthropoda > Insecta > Lepidoptera > Cosmopterigidae > Hyposmocoma > Hyposmocoma kahamanoa. The sequence continues at coordinate 22,986 of NW_020655016.1, read as the reverse complement.
AAAATTTTTAGTTTCTTATTTTCCAAGTCCAGGAAATCTTGTCTTATGTCCTGGACGTTCTTACGTTTAGATGAAGTTGTGGATGATGAATCCATAGATATATCCGATTCCTGACCGGTGTGTGTGGTACCTGTATTGGTTTCTTCGTCTTCATCTTGCAAATTTCCGGTATTCCGTTCAGGAACCACTTCATCTTTTAAAAAGTTCAGTATTTCATAATACGGCCAAGTTGACGTGGCTGGATCATCATCAGCTCCAGCTCCTGATCGTGGATTTGGAATTTTACGCAATTCTCTTCTATATGTGTCCTTTAAGTTCTTCCATTTCTTTTTTAACTCGATATCTGAAAATTAATTACAGATTTTTATCAACGGGGCTGTCATTTCGTGCTTTGGCGCAGTCGTTTCGCCTTGGAAGATTAACGGTATCAACTATTGTCTATGAAACCTGCAAGGCAATTTGGTATCAACTATCACCAATACATATGCCAAAACCAACAGAAGAAATTTTGCGAAGTTCAATGAATGATTATTACAAAATGTGGCAATTTCCTAATTGTGTGGGTGCAATTGATGGGAAACACTGTCGCATTAGACAACCTCCCCAAACAGGATCTGCTTTCCATAACTACAAACATTATTTTTCAATTGTGTTACAAGCTGTGGCAGATGCAAATAGAAGATTTTTAACAATAGAAGTGGGGCCGGGGATCCCAAAGTGATGGCGGAACTTTTCACTTTTCTAATTTGAATAAACTGCTGAATGAAGGTAGATTTAATATGCCACAAAACCAACGTCTGCCCTCCTCTAATACTATTTGTCCCACCTTCCTAATAGGGGATGAAGCATACCCTCTAAAACTGTACTTGATGAGGCCGTATCCACAAAGTGTCTTGGACGATCAGAAATATCACTTTAACAAATGTTTATCTAGAGCTCGAAAAACAATTGAATGTGCTTTCGGCATAACTTATAAGAAATGGCAAATATTAAATAAGCCTATTGAAACGAAAAAAGGATATGGGTGGTTCTCTGAAATTTGGTTAACTTTTTGACCTAATTTTGAAAGTGCTGTTTTTAGTTTAAAATCTGCACAGTTTATATTCTATGCTGTAGGTATAACATCTACTTTGCTGCAACTAAAAGGGCCAGTCACTTTAGGTGATAGTTTCAAAGAAATTTATGATTTTTTGAAGACGTGATAGGGACTGATGCAAAACACGGTTTTTACGTCAAATCACATTTTTAATGCAAAATCAACTGTAACAACAATTATCTCTTAAGTTCTCAAGTTCTAGTTCTAGGAACTATAATCACAGGATTTATTTTAATAATTACGCACATAAAAATAATGTATCAATATTTCTTGACAGTTAAATTGTACTTTTACTTACGATCTAATAGTCTTTAAGTAATAAAATCATTTTAAATAATCAGCCTTCTAAATTTCTGAGTAACTAAATTATATTTTGAACACAATAATCGGACTTTCTTTAATTATTATAAGATCACAAATATTTCAATCTTAAACTACCTAGTACCTCGTATTTATTTTTATCACTATTTGTTTCACTTCTCGTAAACATTAATGGGGTTTTTAAATTTATAAAATACTGTATTTCTCTTGACAATAAGATTAGGAACTGGCAGTTTTCCTATCACGTCTTCGTAGGGCACGTCGGCGACATCCTCTTCATTTATTTTAAATTCCGTGCCTTCTTCATTGCAAACTTGAAGGAATGTAACTGTCAGCTCTCCATCTTCGTCATCATATTTTGAGCATATTGCGGCGTATCGGTATTCTTTTCTCTTTATTATTAACCCTAGACACCTAACGTTCGCCTATACCCCTTAAACCCTAACCATACGTCGCTTCGACGTATTAAAAATAAATGGCATATTTTGCCATTTATTTTTTCAACTGTAATATCGATGCCTTAGTTCACAATTGCACTAACTACGAAATTTACATTTTTGAGGAGAGAGCTTTAAAGATTTTTAAAGTTTAGACGAGAACAGTAGAAAATCCAAGTAAAATAACAAATAAAATATGCATCTATTCATAAGACTAGTCCTTTTACTCCATCATATCTCAATATTGTAATATTAGTTTAAACGTAACCTTTTCAAAATGGCCAAATTAACATAAAAGCCCCCATTTAATACATTTGTGCACTAAGATTGATTATGCTGACCGGCATTAAGTGAAAAACGCAAAAATATTCAACAGCTTCACCATGCTGGTTCAAGGTCCAAGAAGAAGGATAATAATAGTTATGGATATTGCATTAAATAGACAAAATAATAAACCAGTGATCTTTATGAACGAATGTTTATTTTTATTATAAAACACAAACAGTTTCTATCCACAATCAAATAAACTAAATTTCAAAATCACAACAAAATAATTAAAAGGACTGTAGCCCAATTATAGGCCAATCTTTAGCTATTTCACAAAACAATTAGCTTCTGAATCATTAATATAATTTTTTTTATAAGAAAATTAATATAGTCAGTCTTCAGTTTCAGGTAACAATTATTTATTTTTACTACTTAATTGGTAATTAAAAATTGCATGAAAACTTAAATTTCTTCAACAATAGACTCTTCATCTGGATCATCATCAGATGATTCGGTGTCATCACAATTATTGTTAACAATAGCCGCAGAAGTGGATGGAATATCTTTGTAATAGTGCTCATATTCTGGTGGTATAACCCCATCATTTAAAAGTGTTATCAGATCTTTCTTTTTAGTTTGCGACACTGCAATCAGTGATTTATATGCTCCTTTCAGAGGTTTCTTTAGTTTGCTTATACATATGTCTTTATTTTTTTTCATTGTTTTTGTCTTACAAATGTCTATTTCTTTGAAATCTGGATCGGACAAATCGTATTTGTATATATATTCTTATCTTCTTTTTTCATAGTCAGTGCATCATTTTCGCGTTTTTTGTGGGCGTCATAATCCTCCTGTAAGGGAGCTCTATTGTCGGATCGTTTATACACGTTGCATTTGGTGCACTGGTCTTTCTTTGGCTTGTAAAATGCTAGTCTTGGATTATAAGAGTGGAAAATCTTTTGATACACATAAGGCGATACAGGAGTTATCATCTTTTCGGGGCAAAAAAAATCTTTGTACATTTGATATAAGCGACTCAAATTGAGATCACTGTCTAAATACTGTTTTTTAGAACTTTTTCGGCAATAGTGGGATTCAACGCGAGGGTACAGGTTAATATGCTCTTTTACATAGTTAGTAGACTCCACTGAAGTAATGTTTGCGGGCATTTTTCCTATTCGTTTGTCAGTTCCCATAAATATGCCGTTGAGCCCTCTATTTTTTGAACAATTATTAATGATGCTTGAACTAATGTTGAATGTATTACAAAAAAAGTTTTGGCAAACTCGTTTTTTACCTACAGATTGGTGAAAAAGCCAATACTGACGTGACATAGTGCGATTTTTTTTTGCCTTCGTATAAAGACGTAAGACTTCAGCGTGAGAAATCAGGCTACTGAGCATCATTTTTTGTTGTTTTGTATCACCTAGGCTCCAGTACTCTTCAAAGATATCTTGTCTCAGATTTTCTGGAAACGAAGAATTGCATTGATATCGACATTTAGAGCAATCTGTAGGCTTACATTCTTTTGGTTCCATAAATTTTCCATTTCTACTTGTGTACCCTTTTCCTGTTTGGCGTAATTTCTTAAGAACATTTCTTTTCCATGCTTCGGGCATTGCCTTCTTTTTTCGTTTAGGTTGATTTTCCTTTGTAGCTTCTACTGAGTCACTTACGTCAGTTAAATCGCTATCTAATGATAATGGTAGATGGCGTGGTTTAGATGGTGAAGGAGTATAAGACGATTCTGAATCAATATATGGAGATATTTCGTCATCTGACAAATATAGATCTTGGTGTAATAATGTATTTTCACATGTTGATGTACTCGGCTTTGGTGAAACATGATCAGATTCGTTGGGCACAGGCATGTCTTCTAACACCTGTACGTTCAGAACAGATGGGGAAAATTCTTTTGAAAGATGATCCGAATCAGATATTTTAGAGACAGATTCTACATATTGCAGAGACTCAACATCATGACCTAAGACTGTATTTGATCCAGCAGACTGTGATGGATCTCCTTTTAGATCAATGGCATTTATCGGTGCAGAGGTGATCACGTCGTTTACTGTAATGTCATAAATGTGTTACGGGGTAACTAAATAAAAGAAGGAATACCCTTGTAAACAAAAATTTATTTGGGCGCGGTTCGTTATTTTAAAACCCAACGGTTATTCACTGAACTTTTGCCTTCCTACGACCTGCAGCTGGTACTCCCCTGGCTGTTCCGCCGAAGTAACGTCCGGGGTTGAAGTAACCGGGACAGGAACGGATCCGTCCGCCGAAATGAAGTCCGGGGGTGCGGGTTGTGAGTGTCCGCCGGATAGATGTCCGGGGCACGATGTCGCTCTCTGGGCTCAGGCCAGCCGACGAGGAGAACGGTAGTAAGGTACCGGAACCTCGGACCCTGGAATACCCATAGGTCCACTTAGCACTGTCCACGGTTTGCTCCCCTGATTGTGACAACGGCAGTGAACAAAGAGGTGGGGAAAAGCACCATGTTATCAATGCAGTGTTGCGTGATTGTCACAATCAGAACGGAGTAACATGGAAATTCCAAAACATTTCAAATTACAAAAAATAGACAAACATTCAAAATCAAAAAGAAACCGTTACGACTACAATTTAAATAGGCGTTACAAGAAGGCATAATATAGGTAAAAGAAAGTTACGTGTTCAACACTTACCAAACAAGTGGGTTTAAAAACACAAACGATTTAAATACTTTAAATTACGAAAAAATATTAACTTTGCGGAAATCGCTATTACGAGAAAATGCGCGTGCGTCTCTCTTCAAGATAGATTTTGGAGTGAGCCGTCGTCCAAGCGGTAGCGGGACAGCGGCTTGCCTGATACCCCGCAAAGGGGGCGAGGAACCGAACCAGTTGTCGCCTATAAAAAAAATGGCTCGCGCGCATTCCTCGTTCGATAACTCTAAGGTATACGTTCCACTGTTGGACACGGGACTCTTCCGAATACATCCTAAATAAAATAAATAAAATATTATTAATTTACTACGTTACAATACCCCCGCGCGCAGTGAAGGATTTTATTGTTTTCTTAAAATAAATAAAATCCGCATTGAGAATACAGTAGTAGTACCTGCTTAACACGATCATTAATATCATATTTCATACATCTCGCTCAACGAACATAAATCAGAAACTGTACAATTACAGTATACTAAGTTTACTGACTTCTACACACAACATTAAAATAGGTATCTAGCTTATTGTACTAGGGACCTTGCAAATACTTGTCTCAGTTAAGTTAGAAAAGGAGCGCGAAGGAATAATTTTGCAAAAGAAAAATAGAAAGAACTTAACTATTTATTAACACCAACTAACTTCAAATCTTTAATGTGCCAGGTGCCTAGGTCTTTACCGTTCATATCCTGCAACACATAAACTAAGGGTGACTTTTTAGTGATAATTTTAGCCTTAATGAATTTTGGGGCCAACTTTTTGGAAAAACAGTTATCCTTGTCACTTAAGAAGTAAGCTCGCTTCATAACTATGTCACCAACGTTGAACTCGGCAAATTTACGTCTCAAATTGTAACGTGTAGTGTTTTTTTCATGGGCCTGCCATAGCCGTTTTTGTACGTCATCGAAAATAACGGACAATTTGCCCAAATTTTCGGCGTAAGCGTCACGAGGTAAAAATATTAATTCGCTGTCGTGGTCGTTGTCAACGTAATGTGAGCCGCAAGTAACAAGTTCCCGACCGAATACTAGGAATGAAGGTGTAAATCCTGTAGCCTCATTGACGGAGTTATTTATTGCGAATTGAACCTCGGGAATAAACAACTCCCATGACCTATGATCGTCGTCCACATACATTGATATACAGGTTATTATTGTCCTATTGTACCTTTCCACCAAGTTAACTTGAGGAGTATATTTAGGAGTGTAATGGATGTTAGGAATGCTGTATTTTCTAAACAGAGCATCAGTTATTTTGCTTGTGAATTGCGTGCCATTATCCATTAAAATAGTTTGTGGAATGCCATGTATGAGAAACACAGACTCCTCCAGAATTTTCGTAATAACATCCGAAGTAGCCTTTTTTATAGGAAATATTAGACAAAATTTTGAAAAACAACATGTAATGACCAAGATATAGCTATTACGCAACTTTGTTGTGGGGAGAGGCCCCATAAGGTCTATTGAAATGGTCTGAAATGGTCGTGAACAATGTTTAGGACGACCCATTTCTCCTAGCAAATGATGGTTTTGTGACTTATATGATAAACATTTTCCACAAGAACCTACATATTTTACTACATCTCCGTACATACCAGACCAGTAGTAACGTAAGGCAAGACGTTTGTAAGTTTTGAAGATGCCCATGTGAGCAGCAGTAGTATCAGAATGGTTTTCGGAAATAATCTTCTCACGGAATTCAGTAGGAACGACTTCCTTCCATGAGAATTCTGTCGTTAACTCATGTTTATTTTTTGATAAACGAAACAATGTATTATTTTTAATTATAAAATTTGGAAAATTTGAAGGATTATTTAAACAACCGAAATATATATTTTTGTACCAAGTATCTTTAGAGTCCAAATAAGAGTTGGAAGTACTAATGGTACTAACTGGAACGCTCCTGGAAAGGGCATCGGGAATAACATTTTCAGAACCCCGTCGATGTTAGTAGTATATTATTAGGGCATCTGGATACAAGGAGTTATCCAGACGCCCTAATAATATCTATTCAAGAAGTCATTACATCTATTCAAGAAGTCATCTATTCAA
>NW_020655016.1:0-16096 GCF_003589595.1 Hyposmocoma kahamanoa | reverse complement strand
GTCATTACATCTATTCAAGAAGTCATCTATTCAAGAAGACATCTATTTCAAGAAGTCGTCTGAAAAAACTTTTTTATTTGACAAATTTCGTCTATAGTAGACTATTTCTATGTATTCAAGAACATTACCAATTCACTGTTTATTTTAAGAACAAAGTATTACAATGTCACAACGCTTCCAATTGAATGCATATGGTCTGGTATTTTATAATATTTATACTTATCAAATGACACCGCTATGCAGAGACGATAGCAAATGCGCGCGTGTCTCGATCATTCATGATTAAGTACCTGATGCAATTCGCAATGTAAGCTTAACGCTTTGTTATATATTCTATTCCTTATTCAATTTTCTACCCGACTACGTCGAAAAAAAAGGAAGGTAAGGAATAACGGGTATTGATAAAAACAATGAATGTTTCAAATATAATTTATTAATAAAACGTATCTACATTTTTACAACATTGTGTAACCATTACTAGAGTCTGTTGTTAGAGGCGACATAATTTTATCTATAATATCTTTTGTTGAGTGGTAAATGTCATCCAATAAAATGTTTCTCACCGCGTATTGCACACACAAATCTGCTTCACATTTACACATTTGGTCACTATTCTGTATTTGATCAGTATCATAGATCTCTATTTTAATAACCTTGCTCGCACCACTCCGAAGTCGCTTTTTTATATATGTATAACATGTAGTCTTTTCGGATTTTCTTTTGCGTCCCAATCCGAGCCGCGTTCCATTTGGAGATAAATCTCTTTGTGATGCAGCGCTGGGCACGAAGTTGAATAATTGATCTCCGGAATCCTTAAAACAAGTTGAAAGTAAGTATTAATTACACATCCTCAATTCATTGTTAATATTAAAATTATTTATTTATTTATTTATTTACAGTATATAAAACCTGTACAGGTTTCTCAACAAATTTAATCTAAAGAAAATTAAAAATAAATTTTGGTTAACTTACCGACATTTTATGACAACTTCACAAGAAAATAAGTTTTTTAATAATGATTATTTTACTCCCAATTTACCCGTTTATATTGAGTGAAGGCAGTGCTAATAGGGTTCAAAATTAACATCGTACTTACTGTATTTTTTATTCAATACTCATCAATAAATCTAATATGGAGTGCTCGACGCCGAGAGTAAAAATGACTCCGTTTGTGTTTACTTCCATTTATGATTACTCGACTACAGCGGAGCGAACAGGAGGGTTATGATTTCAGCAGCATACCTAAGTGTATGTATCTAAGTGTGTATGTATTCATCTGTTCTATCACTGAGCCAAAACTGCTAAAACGATTCCAAGTTATGAGGTATCGTTACATTGAACTCAATTATGCCGATTATTTAGGTATCTACATCATATACTTATATAGTCTAAAAAATAAGAACCTTTCGTTTCAACATACCTTTAAAAGATCTCTTCAAATATATCATATAGAACATGATGCAGCAAGTGTGATGTAGTACAATATTTATAAAGATTTTTATGATGAACACCCATGCCCAGCAGTGGGACGTGTAACAGTGTTGATGATATGATATGACTAGTAGTTTTGATACCAATGTTTCGTTGCCGGGGTTTAATTTTGTAACTTTTGTATTCGTAGTATTAAGTGAATTGTTGTATGAAAAACTCTGTAAGCAGGTATATTTTCAATAAAATTATGTTATTAAGATTAATGATAATACAAAATGATACATCGCACACTCAATTCTATCATTTATTTAGTAAGACAAAATTATAGTTCTTATTGCATAAAGAAGAAGGTTGAAATTATACAATCGATTTATTAAGCAAAGAAAAACATTTACAAATGCAAAATATCCAATCAATATTTCACATTTTATTTTTATGCTACCTTATCCACTTAGAATTAGAATCGATATTAGAATTAACTTACCGATGATTGCTGCATATCATACTGAGTATTTGTTTTTGCATTTATGTTGACTGTGCATTTTCCTATTTTGCTTCATATACAAATTACAAATATGGGTAAACGTGACGCGTATGAAGGCCTATATAGACCGGTCCTCTCTATCCATGATTATTGCTCAGATCACCTTCCTACAAGACAACAGGACAGCTCAAAAAAACAAATCAACCACTGCAAATAACTAAGAACAATGTAAGTGCATTTTAAGTACTAAAATAAATTTATGTTACGTAACCGTGCCATCTATTCGAACTATTCATCAATTATAATTAATTATCTATTTTATTCCATTATTTTTTTTTCGGACTATTTATTTTTTAGTCCAAATCCGAATCTATTTACTGTGATGAAGAGTCGCGGGTTCGAATCCTGCTGGGGAGCAAAATTAGTGACAAGTACAAATGCGCATACTCGATTCCAAAATGTTTAATATTTTACCTGTGCTTATTTTATCGTTGTCCTAGTTTTACTAATCATTCGATCAGTTTTTGTGAGTTCACTGTCGCAAGATATTATTACCAAACAATTTATGTTTTTATTCAATCATTTTACTATGTACTACTCATATATTTTATTCTATTAGGTCTTTGGCACAAGATTTATTCCTGTCAGAAGACGAGTGCGAGACGGTGCAGCCTAAGCTCTCGAAATCCTCGAAGAAGCATTCGAGATGTGACCCTTCGACAAGTAAGAAGACAGGTGAGCCGTTCACTACCACTGCGCCTAAGAAAAGGAAAACCGTCATCAACCCAATCACCCCCGTCATGAAGGCGGCGACGGCTGAGCTTTTCGGCAGCGAGAGTGATGAAGAAGAAGGGTGCTCGACAGGTTCAACAAAGGGTACGCCAATTTACTCTTACGTTACGCGAAAGCTAGCAAATGGGATAAGTCGTCAAACAGACGACAATAAAACTGGCACTCATTACGTTGAGTTAAAAGTTTATTCATGCAACGAGATCAAAAACGTTGCACCGATAAATAGATGGCGTCATAGTATTATTACTATAAAAAACAGAACGAACGTCAACTCTGAAGCTTGGGCACATCTAACAGATTACATAAAGACAACTCGCAAAGAATTCAAAAATTGCCCACCCTCATTTAATAGTACTTACTATTAGCATTATTTTTACTGGCCTGTATTGTAGTAATTAAATGTGTTTAACTATAAATATATATGAATAAGTAAATAAATATATTATTTTATTCTTAATTTGTAATCTTTTTACTTTACAGCGACATCCTGTGTAGCCAATGCGGTCAAGTGTGACATGTGCAACATCGAAATTCCTCAAAAGAAATATCATTATCATATGAGAACGAATGTACACAAAGAGAATTGTTTATTAAAAACTGAATTCAAAAATATTGACATTATTAAGACTGCATTTAAGAACAGAATTGTGACTTACCGCATAAATCCTGCACAGGAAGTCGAGTACCTCACACCCGAGGCGTTCCTGTACAGTTATAAAAATGATGTTTCGAATGTTATCCATTTATCAATACTGAAACACACATGTCTGAAGTTAAATTTTGAACTGTTTGCTTATTTTGAGTTACCACGGTCAAGTACGCAACAGTTAAAATCTTTTAATACAAAGTTTGATTGCGTTTTTAACAACACTAATATTAATGAGTTGTATATGAATGCTATAGAAACATTTAAACAAAAACTTTCAGAATTTGAACACTGTGAATCTGGTTGGTCTCTGGTTTCAATAAGTCATTTAGAATTGAATATAAACAAATATTGTCCTATGAGAGGTGGTACGTTCATAGAGCTGCCATCATTTCTCAAGAATAGTAAAAGTTGCATAAATATACAGAATAAAGATGAGTACTGTTTTCTATGGAGTATAGTAGCTGCATTATTTCCCGCCAAAAGTAATGTATGCAAAACAAGTTCATATCCTCACCATTCAACTGTCTTTAAAACAGACGGTATGACTTTCCCTCCGTCGTGTAAAGATATACAATTGTTTGAAGCTAATAATAACATCAGTATCAACATTTATGGATTAAGTTCAAGCAGTTTAGTAACTGGTCCATTATATTTATCTAAAAATCGAAAGAACAATCATGTAAATTTATTATACTTTGAAAAAGGAGTCAAAGGTCATTACTGCCTTATTAAAGATCTTGTACGATTAGTAAAACGTCAGATTAGTAAATTTAAAGGGAATCTATATATGTGTGAGAATTGTTTACGTTTTTTTTCTTCTGAAATTAAATATACAAACCATGATTGCTCTCAAGTGTTGACAGTCTTACCTAAAAAAAATAGTACAATCGGATTTAAACATTTTGAGAGACAGCAAAAAATTTATTTTGTTATATATGCTGATTTCGAAAGTCTATTAGTTAACTGTACAGAGAATGGTAGCGAAAATACACGTAATTTAAAAGTTCATCAACCTTCATGTTTTGCGTATTATATTTGTTGTTCATATGACTCGAGTTTAAACAAGTTCGTTACCTACAGGGGTTCGGATTGTGTAGAAGTGTTTGTTAACAGATTGATTGCAGATGTGAAATGCCTTTATAAAATATTATGTGATAAGAATCCAATGACGCCTTTGACGAAAGAACAAGAAAATAGTTATCAAAACGCTACATCGTGTCATATTTGTAGCCATTTATTATTCGATGACAAGGTTCGTGACCACGATCATATTACTTCTGAATATAGAGGGCCAGCTCATTCACAATGTAATTTGATGTTCAGAGTGTGTCCATTCATACCAGTAGTCTTTCATAATTTAGCTAACTATGACTCACATTTGTTTATTAGCGAATTAGCAAAATACTATGGTCCAATTACAATTATACCGAAAACTAAAGAAAAGTACCTCACAATTACAAAGACCATACATTTAAAAGAATTTACACGTCCATTACAAATAAAATTTATAGATTCATTTCAGTTTTTGAGCACAAGTTTAGACATGTTGAGTAACAATTTATCAGATGAAGATTTCACCAATTTATCCATGCAATTTAAAAGCAAGCATTTGCATTTATTAAAATCAAAAGGTATTTATCCGTACGATTACATGGATTCTTGGAATAGATACGAAGAAACTAAACTTCCTTCAAAAGAATTTTTTTTTAATAATTTGAAAATGGAACATATAAGTGATAAAGACTTTAATCATGCACATTCTGTGTGGAATGTATTCAATATTAATACTCTCGGTGAATATACCGATTTGTACCTTAAATGTGACGTTTTATTGTTATGTGATGTATTTGAAAATTTCAGAAACTTGAGTTTAAAATATTACAAATTAGATCCAGCCTATTACGTAACATCACCGAGCTTGAGTTGGGATGCTATGCTGCTTTCGACAGGCATTGAACTAGATTTGATAGATGATTTGGAAATGTATCAAATGTTAGAAAAAGGAATACGCGGAGGATTGGTTCAGTGTTCATTACGACACGCTAAAGCCAATAATAAATACTTACCAGAATTTGATGATTTCAATCCGTCATCTTATTTGATATATTTAGATTGTAACAATCTGTACGGACATGCAATGACTAAAAGTTTGCCTTATTCTGAATTTAAATTTTTAAATAAATATGAAATTGAAACGTTTAATATTTTGACAGTACCTGAAAATGGAGACACTGGGTTTATTTTGGAAGTGGATCTAGAGTATCCTGAGAACTTACATAATTTGCACAGTGATTTGCCATTCGCTCCGGAGAAATTTATTCCCCCGGGAGGAAAGTCTCCGAAATTGATTGCGAGTTTATATGATAAATATAACTACGTTGTTCATTTCATTCACTTGAAAGAAATGTTGAGAAATGGTTTAATTTTAAGAAATATTCACCGTATACTGAGCTTTAAACAGTCAAATTTTTTACAGAAATACATAGATTTGAATACAAATCTGCGGCAATCCGCTGTGTCCGTTTTCGAAAAAGACTTTTTTAAACTCATGAATAATGCAATTTTCGGTAAAACTATTGAAAATAGACGCAAACAAGTAAGTGTTAAATTGATCACAACTTGGAAAGATGAATATAATTTAACAAAAAAAGCGACTTGATGCTGAAACACTTATTTCTCGCCCAAATCTAAAAAATATTTCAGTGTTCTCAGAAAATTTTCTAGCTGCTCAATTTACTCCAGAAAAGATTGTGCTCGACAGACCTATCTACATTGGGTTTTCAGTTTTAGAATACGCAAAACAGCATCTATACAAGTTTCATTACGATTTTATTAAAAAGATATATAATCAGAATGCAAAACTTTGTTATACAGATACTGATAGCCTCCTATACTTGATATTCACAGAGGACGTTTACAGAGATATCAAAAATAATTTGTCGGAATTTGATACTAGTAACTTTGATTTAAATAATCCATACTGCATAGAAAGGGTGAATGCAAAAATCCCCGGCTTATTTAAAGACGAACTTGGGGGTGATGTGATTAGAGAATTTGTAGGTCTTAGAGCAAAACTTTATTCCCTGAACAGCATTAAAACACGAATCAATAAAGCTAAAGGTGTTTCTAAGTGCGTTACTAAGAATCTTACTTTATCACAATACAAAGACTCATTATTCAACGTCAAAGATTTAAAATGTAAAATGAATTTAATTAAATCAATCAAGCACGTACTTTACTCTCAAGAGCTTAATAAAACGGTTTTAAGCAATACTGATGATAAAAGGCAGATACTAGTAAATAAAGTCAACACCTTACCTTGGGGGCATTACAAAACAATTTTTTAATTTATCTTTCACTAACATTCGTAATGATATTTGCCTGCTGTAAAGTATATTATATTTGTAATTCGATAAGGAATTTTTACTTTTTCGTTATTTTCATGTTTATATATTTTTTTTTTATTTTTAATGTATGTTTTTTACTTTTAATATTTGTAAGATTAAGATTTGTAAATACGCTTGTACTAAATTTAAATAAAGAATTTATATTATACTTATCGCATTTGTTTTGTTCATAGTTTCAATTCCTCTGATTGACGAGTATATAAATACTAAAACATTCAACTCCCTCTCACTTCACGATGAAGTTCGTAAAACAAACTCAAACTTTAGAAGTAGCTAATATTAAAGTAAAAAATTATTCAGAAAAAGTAAAACATAGTTCGCTGTTACCAAACACAATCCGGTGCATAGTATGCGGTCCTTCCAATTGTGGTAAAACTAACATTATGTTGAATCTATTGTTACATGAAAATGGTTTGAAATTTAAACATATTTACTTGTATTCAAAGACAGCATTTCAACCAAAGTATACTTTTTTAAGACAAGTTATGGAAGGTGTTCCAGGGGCAGAACTATTTATATTTAACGAGAACAAGGAAGTTCTTCATCCCAACGATGCTTTGACAAATTCAATTATGATTTTTGATGATGTCGCTTGTGAAAACCAAATGAATATTCGTAATTATTTTGCTATGGGGAGACACAGACAGATAGACTGTTTTTATTTATCTCAAACTTATTCAAAAATACCTAAACAATTGCTCAGGGACAACGTCAATGTGTTGATTATTTTCAAACAAGATGATATTAATTTAAGACATATATACAACGAGCATGTAAATACAGACTTAGATTGGTCTACATTTAAGCGGCTTTGTGTTGTTATATGGCAAGATCAATTTAGCTTTTTATTAATAAATAAAGATTGTGCAATGAATATGGGAAGGTATAGACAAGGATTTGACACGTTTATTTACTTATAAAATCCTCATATAAAGCAATTTGTTGTCTAAATACCGCACTTGCAGTCGAGTGTTCGTTTAAATTGGTAGATTTATCAATAATCCGTACAATGGAAATAGATTTAAAAGAGCAACTCGTTAAATCGGTGGACAATATAAAGAATAAAATAAAAATGATTCAATGTGATGAAGATGAAGCTAATCTGAAATACAAAAACGTCTTTAAATCTATTACAGAACCTCTAGAAACATTGCTCAAAAATAAAAAGTCTATCCCCACTTTCACCATGTCAACCAAAATAGATGAAACTGGTGGTAGTGAGGACTTGAACTCTTCTACAGATTATGAAAATTTCAAAGACATAATCAACGCAGATTCTAGTGACCATTCCGAATATTATGAATATGCTAACGATGCCAGTAAACGTTTATTAAACGAAAGTAATGGTAACGACACTCTTTTATCTCTAAAGAAAGAAGACATGATGGATATGTATGAACATTTTAATGTACCATTTGGCATTCAAACCAAAAATAAAAAGCTTATGATGGGAAATAGTGCTGTTAGTTTATCTTATATACCTGATGCTTCTCATGCGGAAAAAAGGTACATAATTACCATCAATGACAAGAAGTATGAATTAACCGCTGGTTTAAAGGAACTTCTAATGCGTAATAAACCTGATCTTACGATTGTGACCGAAAAAGACAAAAGTGAATACAAAGAAATGTTAATTAACACTAACGCACACAAACGTGATTTTGACCCGAACGGAAAATTAAAAGGTGATAAAGGATTAAAATACTGCACAATCATCAAGCCTTTATTTTCTCAACTAAATGAACGCAATACAGATTTAGTCAAAAAGTTACCACAATTAAAAAGCGGAGGATACTTGCCTGAACTAAAACAATATAAAAGTAACACAGATTATATTTATTGGGATGATCCAAATGAGTTGATTGAAAGACTGAAACTTTTAATTGCATCTAAAAGCGCTGGTAACAACAATCATGATAATGAAATTGTATCAATTATTGAAGAATTAAAGGAAGCCGGTATAATAAAAGAATAAAATCTATTTTAGTATCATCATTACCCTAAGTATTCTAATGAATATAAGACATGAATCTCGAGAAAAAAAATGATACTGGCGTAGATAATTTTAAAGTAGAAGTAATTAAAATCTCATCTTCAGATAAAGCTGAATTACCCGATATTGTTAGTAAAGACTATGTTGATAAAATTGTTAAGAAGAATTCTGACAATTTAGTACATATTGAAAAGTTAATTTTGATCTTAGTTGATCGTATAAAAGATATTGAAAAAGACATTGCTTTGAAGGGACTCGAAGGAAAATTGAACAAGCATTATGAGCAAAGCCGACGTCGTTAATGAAATTCATAAGAATGCTAGAGTGAATTTTCCCCGGAGAAGTGTATTGTTAAGGGATATAGATGACCTTTGGCAAGCAGATTTGATAGATATGCAAGTTTTATCCAAATTTAATGCTGGATACAAATACATATTGGTGATTATCGATTGTTTCTCAAAGTATGCTTGGACATTTCCCCTCAAACGAAAAACTAAAGAAAACGTGTCTAAAGAGTTTCAAACATTATTAGCAAGGGGGCGTTACCCAAAAAATTTACAAACTGATATGGGAAAAGAATTTTATAATAATTTATTTAATAAAGTTATCAAACAGTATAATATTAACCATTATTCTACATATTCTACGAAAAAAGCCTCAATCGTAGAAAGACTTATAAGAACTCTCAAGACAAGCTTGTACAAGGAGTTTAGTTTAAAAGGAAATTATAATTGGAATGATGGAACCCTCGACAAAAAAGTTTACGAATACAATCACGCTTATCACAGAACAGTCGGAAAAGCACCAGCTACAATTAATCACAGTAATAAAGGAACTGTATTACAGAGATACATTAACAATACACAATGTAAAAAAGTATTGACTAGAAAAAGATTTCAAGTTGGAGATTTCGTAAGAATCAGTAAATACAAAGGATTTTTTGAAAAGGGGTTTACACCTAATTGGTCTACAGAAATATTCAAGATTACAAAAATCCAACAAACCAGTCCCCCTACATATTTGCTAGAAGATTCAAAATCAAGACCAATTTTAGGGGCGTTCTATAGTGAAGAAATTCAGAAAACTGTACACCCTGAGATATATCTTGTTGAAAAAGTTTTGAAACGCAAAGGAAACAAAGTATATGTTAAGTGGTTAGGTCTTCCGTTAAGTGAAAACAGTTGGATTGATAAATCAAATCGTTTGTAATTGTAAAATATAGTGTATATAAATATGCTATTCAAATTTCGTGTAATCATTTGTATTGAGATCTTAACATAACAAAGACCGCTTTGAATAAAGTATTCGCAAACAATATTATTGAAAATGAAAAACTTAAATGATAATTCCGATAACGCGAATCAGAAGAGAAAAGACAAATTAGCAACCGCTCAGAAAACTGGAGCGGGTATGACAAAAACGATATTGAGCAATATTATTTCGCATACTAAAAAACATATCCGCAAACTAAAACCAAAATGCAAGAAAATGTTAATAGAATTAGCATATGCAGCTGCTCAAGAATTGGCTTCTGACTTACCCGTACCGTTACCGAGAGTGATACCTGTACCTAAAACCGGTGGATTTCTACCATTAGTTCCTATTTTTGCCGGATTATCTGCTACAGGAAGTTTAGCGGGGGGTGTTGATGGAATCACCAAAGCTGTAAATAATTATAAGTCAGCCAAAAAACAACTATCAGAATTGAAGAGGCATAATATAAAAATGAAAGCGATGTGTATTGGAAAAGGATTACATCTGAAGCCGTACAAAAGTGGTTTAGGAATTTATGTTTCAAATAAAAAAAACTAGATACTGGGCTACCCAATAGAGCTTTAACTAATATAGATATTATAAAGCACACAAAAAATATTCCTCACTTTCGTGGTGTATTTATGAGAGACGAATTGCCGAAGGTGCCATGGTTAATGGAATGTGGTGTGATTAATTTAGATTCTTCTAGAAATTCTGGAACTCATTGGGTAGCTTATGGAAAATTTAAAGATTATATCGAATATTTCGATAGTTACGGTAACTTAAAACCACCGAAAGAGTTTATAGCATATGTGGGACCACGTATTCAATATAATTATGATAATTTACAAGGAAATCATCTATACAACTGCGGGCATTTGTGTTTAAAATTTCTGACATCATTTTGGAAAACTAAATATTTATGATTCAACTACAAAGACAATAAATAAATAAAATGAAATGTTAAACCAGTGGAGCACATTCCTACACGAACATTGTTCAGAATTGGGTGCTAAGTATATGTTTATTATAGTAGTCATCATAAAACATTATCTTATATTTTATAATATTAAATCAATATGTATGTTTACAATAAAACCTTATTGAATGAACAAAAGTTCAATATTCAGCTTCCAGTGTTCAAAGGGAGAAGACGATTAGGCACAACAAAGAAAATTACTAAAAGTAATAAAAACTTTCTTCTTTCTCTTGGTTTAGAAATAAATAATAAAAAATAAACATGTTGCAAATATCGGACCCACCACAGCAAGATAATTCCATTGAAAGCTATGAAATCCACAGCTATAATCCCTACAATCATAGCTATAAAGAAAACGATGAAATTAGAATACCTATTCATCAGCAAGATGTTTATATATTACCATCCGCAAGCTCCATTTACATTGAGGGGTGTGCAAGTGTATTTGAACAAGATGCAGCAGGAAAAAAAACACCAAAAGAGATTAAATTTATAAATAATCCGATATTATTTTTATTTCAATACATAAAATACGAACTAAATGGTGTTGAAATAGATCATGTTAAAAATACGGGAATCACAACAACCATTAAATCTCTCATCTCAATGAATGAAGGAGAAAGTAGAAGTGCAGCACTGTGGGGCTGGAATTTAAATGGGTCCACTCGAAAAGATGGTCATTTCTCTGTTATTATACCACTAAATAAAGTATTAGGATTTGCAGAAGATTATAAGAAAATTGTCGCCAATTGTAGACATGAACTTATACTTCATCGAAGTAATACAGTTTTAAATAGTGTTATACTTGATAGCAAAGATAACGTGGCAATAGACATACAAAAAGTTCAATGGCGTGTACCGCATGTTAGAGTTTCAGACCGTAACAGATTATTATTACTTAAGCATTTAGAAAAAGATAGACCCATACAACTAGCTTTCCGGAATTGGGATTTATATGAATATCCTCTTTTACCTAAGACAACAAAACACTCGTGGTCAGTGAAAACTGCTTCTCAGTTAGAAAAACCAAGATATGTTATATTTGGTTTACAAACTAACAGAAAACTGAACAAATCGAAGAGTCCATCTGTTTTTGATCATTGTAATATAACAAATGTCAAGTTGTTTTTAAATTCACAGTACTTTCCTTATGATTCACTTAATTTGAAATTTGATGAAGACAAATATAGTATATTATACGAAATGTATGCTAACTTTCGTCAGTCGTATTACAACACGAGCATCGATCCCTTGCTTGATTTGAAAGCATTTGAGGAAAAAGCTCCACTGTTCGTTATTGACTGTTCAAGACAAAATGATTCACTGAAAACAGGACCCGTTGACGTTCGTTTAGAGATCGAATCTTCAAAAGATATACCTGAAAATACAACTGGCTACTGTCTGATCATAAACGATCGTCTTATTGAGTATAGACCACTGAGTAACATTGTTCGAAAAATATCATGAACGTGGTTATGGATATTCAAGGTTTTAAAAACGAAAACAATCAATTTATACCGAAAGAAATCGCAATTATTTGTAACAAGAGTATGCTTGTGTTGTTGATTAAACCACCATACCGATTTTATAACCTAACAAAGAAGGAACGTATACAAGTTTCATGGATAGAAAAAAACAGAGGAATATTATGGAATGAAGGATATGTGCCTTATTGTAATTATAAGAGTTTGATGTTAGATTTCTGTAAAAATAAACGTGTTTATGCAAAAGGATTTGAAAAAGTACGGTGGTTGAAGAAGATAATAGAAAGTGATAATGTACATAATCTAGAAAACGTAAACTGTCCTAATTTAGAAACATTAAGTGATAAATATTCAATGTCGTCGGATATTCAAAATTGTATATACCATACTAATATATGTGCTTTTAACCCTCTCAGGACCATAGGAGTACAAGTGAAAAAAAATAATTTTTGATTACTAGATTATGGTTAATTTGTGGTTAATGTAACATGTCCTATATGAAAAATATTTTTTTTTTCTGTAAATACGCGAAATTGTAAGGGACACATGTGTCCCTATGGTCATCAAGGGAGATATAAAGTGAATTTATGACTATTTTTTTTTCCGGTTTTATGATAGTTGGTAATGATAAATAATAGGTATTTAATATTATTTATTGTTTACTTAAGTTAAAATTTAGAGAAAAGCAAAAATCTTAAGAAAAACATGACACTATAGCCTACAAAGAACTCTCCATAAAACTTGCTGTTTTGTTAGACTTATACAAGTGTAAATTTAAAAAAATCATTCGAAATGATATTCGGCAAAGCAATTTCTTTCTTTTGTGTAACAAAGATGCACGTTACATGAAACACATATATTATGTGTGCGATTTTCTTTTTTAGTTTTGGCACAGTTTACGCATCTCTTCCTAGTAACGGCTTTCATCATCTGGTGCCTAGACAACGGTCGTTTCAGAGACCTGCGTGATATGCTTGACACTGAGGTGGGAATGGCTCGATGCCTTACGGAGAAATCGTTTATCAAGCTTCGAGCCGTAACTTGCCTAAACTGCAAACTGGTCAAAAGAACACCCTCAATACGATGGCTAGCGTGGAGCTTCGTGTAGACGACGTATGCGTTATTTACTGCTATGTCAAATAGATCAAAAAACAGGCGCAGATAGTATTTTATTGTTGATCGTCGATCCAGCTCGTAGCATACCTTTCGTTGGTCCATCAGATCAACGCCACCCATATTCTTATTGTACTTGATTACCGTAAAAGGACATGAGACGTCAATTTTTTCAGCAGAACCAGCTTTACGGCGCTTTACAGTACCCTTCTCCATAGGTGGCACAAAGTTAGTCAGTAAATGAACCCCTTTATTGTCCATCCACTTCACATACGATATGCCGCTAAAACTTGTAGTAAAGATATCTCCGCGTTTCATATCTTTATCAGATGGAGCATTTTTCGGGAGGTTTTTTCGATTAGTGCGAACAGTGCCACAACACTTCGTGTTACAATTCATCAACATGTATTGTAACATTGGTGAATTGAAAAAGTTGTCTATGTAAACTTCGCAGCCTAAACCTTTGATCTTATCTGTCAACTGGAGTACGACTGACTCACCTAATCCATATTCAGTACCAGAAATTCGTTTGCCAGTATATAAATCAAATTCAAACAAATAACCTGTCGTTGCATCACACCTGCACCACAATTTGAAACCCCATTTCACAGGTTTATTTTTTATGTACTGCTTCATAGCATTATGTCCTTTGAATTTTATCATATGCTCATCAATGGACTGAGTAACCGTATTATTGAGAGCTTTCTGGAATGATTCATTCAAATGATTCATGACAGGTCTAATTTTGTAAGCCCTGTCATAGTTAGGACTATCTTTCCTACTCTGCTCTTCGTTGTTACAGAAGTGTAAATTACGGCGTATATCTTCAAACCGGGTTCTTGGCATGATATTTGATATGTAAGGTACGCCCATATCCGGTTCCGTAGACCAATAATCCCTAATAGAGGGCAATATGTGATAGCCCATAATCAAATTTATGCCTAAAAAGGCCTTCATCTCCTCTTTAGTGGTAGTAAATTCACGACCATTTTGCTGAGCGTATCTAATAGACTCCGTCACTATATGTTGGACCAAGATATCAAATTTTGTAACAGATTGGAAAATTTCAAATGGCGTTAATGAATATGCATCCATATCAGTGCCAATTTGCACTTTCCCAAAGTCATATTCAGTATCACGAAAAATGTTAGGTACATATGTTCGCTGGTTCCATTTGAAAATAATTTGGTTATTACGGTTATCCTCTAGGATGGGATTTGCAGTCGTTGTTGAAGGTTGAGCTGACTCAGACGTTGTTGATATTTGGTGCGAAGCCTTACAATCCTCAATCTCCACAGAAGCGGCCCCTTGGTCAAAAACATCTGGTCGTTTTCATCAAGTTGCAACGCGTCCTCTTCGTCACTATTATCCGCCAATAAAATTTGTTGAATAGACTGCTCATTGAGTTCAAAGATTCCGTGACCTTTCCGAATCATGATCTACGATAAATAATATAATAATAACTGTACAGAACGTTCAAAAATTATTTTTATAAAGTCATGAGTTTTTGGGTCAAATACAACTCTTTTGGACCACAGGGACACCGGTGTCCCTTTACATATTTGGGTGTTAGCAAC
Organism: Hyposmocoma kahamanoa; assembly: GCF_003589595.1. Lineage (NCBI taxonomy): Eukaryota > Metazoa > Arthropoda > Insecta > Lepidoptera > Cosmopterigidae > Hyposmocoma > Hyposmocoma kahamanoa. Next base: position 933 of record NW_020655016.1, on the reverse strand, counting down.
GCACAAAATTCTCAGTAATGTAATTATATGGTCATAAAGCAATTATTGACTTACCAGGTAATTTCTTCAGCACAAAAGATAAAATCGATAGAAACTGATTCACGTATTTACGCTACTGCAAAAATTTCTAATGTAGAAACTTGTAAACCTTTACTTCGCAACTAATTTATAGAATGAAATAATTTACTAAGGAAATATCAAAATATAAAAAAGAATGCAGGTACACCTAAGAACAAAAAGTAAATATAACCAAAACTTAACATGTTAAAATTATATTTTTTGTGGGTAGATTAAACTTTGGGACATAGGTGTCCCTTGGTCGTCAAAGGGTTAAAAATGTATCCTATTTGAATAAGTGGTGTATAGAAAATAATATTTTTTGTAAATAAACTATGTGAATCCATTAATGCTGTTTTGTTTTAATTTCTCGATATAAGAGTTCATGAATTCTGAATATACGGACTTCTTAATAAATTTAAGATCTTATTATTTTTTATTCCAACCTCTATCTGAATAGATGTAATGGCTTCTTGAATAGATGTTAAATAAGTGAACACTTTGAATACATGCAATACGACTTCTTGAATATATGTAATGACTTCTTGAATAGATGTTATTGGGGTGTCTGGATAACTCCAACCTCTATCTGAATAGATGTAATGACTTCTTGAATAGATGTTAAATAAGTGATCACTTTGAATACATGCAATACGACTTCTTGAATAGATGTAATGACTTCTTGAATAGATATTATTAGGGCGTCTGGATAACTCCTTGTATCCAGATGCCCTAATAATATACTACTGATGTTTTAGGACAAAATTAAATGCTGACAACCGCACTCCCCAACGAGCCAAACGACCAGTAGGGTTGCTAATAGACAGAAACCAATTGAGGGCGCTATGGTCAGTGTAGACGGTAAATGGCTGACCG
>NW_020655015.1:0-14516 GCF_003589595.1 Hyposmocoma kahamanoa | reverse complement strand
GAGGTTTTTATTGTTTTATTATTATTATTTCAAGTTTTCCTACAAATGAAAAAAGGAAGAAAGAATGGTTGGAAATCATAGGACTGCCGAATATAAACGTTGGATCAAAGACCATCTTCATTTGTTCGCTTCATTTTGAAGAGTCAAATTTTAACAGAACTTTAAATGTAACTAGATTACATGACAATGCTATTCCATCATTAGGTTTATTGGTAAATAATTTTATGTTCAATTTAGATTAAACACGACTCATTTACTAGCTATTCTCAGTTCCTGAAAACAAAATTATCCACTCGTTTCTGATTTTTCCCAATGACAACTCTAACTATTAAAAATGACTATTTTTTTAAAGCCTGCAATACAATGACAACATACCAACGTATAGACAGCCTATTTGCCTTGCCTTGCCTTGTTCGGTGTCACTCGCCTAGCTGACCGAGTGAAGGCGAGCGCCAACGTGTATAGAGTTCATTCGGCTTATGACAAACCAAAGGCGCTCGACCAATAGCGTTCACACGTTAGTCCGTCTGCATATGAAATGCATACTACTGGTTTTATAACTCTATTCAAAAAAAAATCAAAACACAAAATAAAGAAGTATATATTATATATCAACAAAATGTCATGTTGTTCTGTTTCTGGAATAATCAGCATCCACCACGTTCGTTTTTGTCATTTCTTTTTTGCAACTTTATTGCGGGGATTTTATCGTGGGGAAAAGCTAGTACATGATAATTGCTGATTTCTTATAATTGATTTTTACAACTACTTCCATTATTTCTGTGTTAAAATTGCTTGATAGATTCATTTGCTTAAGAAAGCCCGGGAATTAACGGGAATACTAGAATCCGCAGAAACCTGAATAGACTTGTACTTGACGGTTAGTTAAAAGACGTTATGTAAACATGTACTAAAATGTAGGTTAAAGGCGTACCTCTTAAAGTAATTTTTATATTTTATTTAGTAAGTACAATTAATACTACGTAATGTTAAATACAAGTAAAGTAGGTATAATTAAGCAAGAATGCGCATGTCGCCAACAAACTGCACAGCAGTTTGGTGACTTTTACCATGGACCAATAACTCAAGAGGACTGCTAATCGTCATACAAGATAGCGTAGCCGGGTATTTAGTACCTATTGGTACACTAGATGTCGCGACGATTACCAAATAGCTATTTTGTAACGTTATTTTACATTGACACATTGATTCTATCAAATCTGCTTCTAGTGATAACAAACACGTCAACTAGATGGCGCTATATTTTACCTCAAAATGGATATGCACCTGGAGTCGTATACAAATACATTGTAAAAAAAAACAATCGCAACTCACAACGTTTCCATCCTCTAAATAATAACTAGAACACTACTTTGTCTATTCTAATGCCATTTAGACATATTGATAGTTTAGCTTAAAATTATTCATATTTCAATGTTACTGGGTGTAAGAAGCGAGAAAAAACAATAGCTACGGTGATTTTAGGCTGAGAACACCGAACGTGCGAAATAATATTTTTTAATTTTATTTGTAATTCCAAGAAGTATGATATCGCAGATATTGCATTGGTCCCAAAGGGTCATATCGGAACGCCACACAGTGGGCCCAAATTGATAATTCTTGGACATAGGAATAACTTGTGGAGTATCGAGCAAATTTTTTTTATGTGATATATAATAACATTCCTAACAACTTTTATTCTTGTATGATTTCTTGAAAAGTTGATAGATTCAGAGAAAAAAAAAAATTTGTATGGACAAATATACATTTTATTTTTTATCTCAAAATATACGAAAATCTAATGTGCGTGGGTTACTTACAGTATAGTTCCCATCATTTTCTATGTAGAAAAAAATAATCCGTCTGCATGTACTTGCGGCTTTGTAAATAAAGGTGCGGCAAAATTGTACATAAAAACTCTTTTATGTACTTTTTTAACAAAATACATGAGCTTCGTGTAATCTGTCATCCATTACAAACAGTGCATAAAGTCCAACAACCCAGTATAAATTAATCTGAAGGTAATTAAAAATAACGGAAATAAAAAGTATAAATTTTAGGCTAAATAATTATTTAATCATGATACAATTTTAGGAATACAGAGCTGATTTTTTTCACATGATACATAATAACATTCCTGATAACTTTTATTGTTATGTAATTTCTTGGAAAGCTGATTGTTTCAGAAAAAAAATTTTAGTTTTTTTTTGTTTGGAGAAATAAACATTTTATTTTTTTATATCAAATTGTAGAAAAATGTAATGTGTGCTTTATTTACAGTATAAGTCCAATAATTCTCTATCAAGAAAAAAACAATCCATCAGCAGGTACTTGCGGCTTTACGAGTAAAAAGATGTCAAAATGTTAGATTTGTTATTTATTAAAAAATAAAACACAATATACTAGTTTCTACTTAACTTTCGTGTTATTGTTATAACGCTCTGTGTAATTTAGCACTAAAATTAAATTTTCTTTAGTCGAAGCTCATGTATTTTGTTAAAAAAGTACATAAAAGAGTTAGCAATTTTGCCGCACCTCTACTTACAAAGCCGCAAGTACATGCAGACGGATTATTTTTTTCTACATAGAAAATGATTGGAACTATACTGTAAGTAACCCACGCACACTACATTTTCGTATATTTTGAGATAAAGAACAAAATGTATATTTCTCCACAAAAAAAAAATTATATTTTTTTTCTCTGAAACTATCAACTTTTCAAGAAATCATACAAGAATAAAAGTTGTTAGGAGTGTTATTGTCTATCACATAAAAAAATTAGCTCAATACTCCACAAGTTATTCCTATGTCCAAGAATTATCAATTTGGGCCCACTGTGCGCCACCGCAAACGGATGACAATTTAGACTTCCTTTAGGTTATACTATATTGCTCAGATTTTTATAGATACTTCCAAGTATTCTTTTATTTTGTTTAGGATTTGCGCCATCTAACTATATTCGCAAGCGTTACGTTATTAATTAGTTAACAACGAACAATGCCATCTATTGATATGCATAAATATCGAAGTTCAGAGAATAATTTTAGTTTATTACTAAATATTTGAAAAACATTACAAGAAAAATAGAATATCTACTATATTTCCTATAAAAGAGGAGTTAATCGATATCCATGGCCATTTACGTAAATATAAACTAATTCCAGGTTATCGATCAGCGCCATCTAGAAATAAGACGGAATTTTGACCTTTTTCAGAGCTACGATTTTTAATATGGAGATTAGCAGTCCTCTTGGGTTATTGGTCCATGCTTTTACTAAATAAGTTACCAGTTGTAATGTTGAAAATAAATTTTTTTTGAAGTTTAAAAATGTGTGTTGACATTTATAATAATATACCACTCGAGATTAAATTATCAGACTTGTGTTTGTTTAGGCATACTTTGGTTACAGTAAACTAAAGTAACAAAAATTCAAGCCATACATTTGCATGTCGATAATGACTTATCGATAGATTATGGTACAACACTAAAGAAATCCGCCATTTGTAACTTTCAAATTTTGGTAATATGCACGTTGATTCTGTACTTAGGGCAGCTCCTTTCTTTTATTTTTTTCCATCCTCTAAGCTACAAAACCAAAATTGTTGTACTACAAATGACAGATTTCTTTAGTGTTGTGCCATAATCATCGATAAGTCAATATCGACATCCAAATGTATGGCTTGAATTTTGAACCTGTTTTTTATGTTTGTGATTTGTACAGTAAACTATACAAATCACAAACATAAAGGTGTGATTTCCAGTCTAAGTTATTTATATGGTAACTATTACTTCAAGAAAGTAAAAACATGGTATTTCATTTTAGAATTTGTTGTATTTTCTATTTATTTTTACTTTTATTTATTTTTATTCCTATTTCATTCAAAAGAATGAAGCGTTAAATCAGTATTAAACAACTTGTATAATATTAATAATTACAAACAACGCGCAACTTCCTGAAATAATATATGCGAAAGTTGCATGCCAACTTAAAATTTGTACCCGATTATATTTTATTATGTGTAATTTTAAGAGTCGAAAAATGTAATTCATCAATATTTATATTATTAGAGAATAAATAAATATAAATACTGAATAAGGAACAGATTAAAAATTAAATTATTGTAAAATTGAATGTTCGCAACCTATATAATATCGAAACAAACAGGCCAGTTTGACAATTTCAAAATTGAAGTTGTGCATGTTAAGAATCAGTACAGAAGCAGTACCTAATTAATAATTACTAATAGTATTTAAAATTTGAAATAAAATTAGCACTGAGTACATATGCTTTAGTGTGAAATTAATTCACAAGTAATTATGGCCGTTAATACTTATATATAGATATTTACTTAAATTAGTCCAGCTCATATAGCTTCATCTCTCGTTATTGCTCGAAAAAGGTGGTTTTTCCCTGCCCCCCCCCCCCACCCCCCCTGTTGAATTACTTTCTTTCTAGAAACCATACATGTATTAGATAACATATGTACTTATTCGAAATCTGTGTGACGAGGACACTGAAATTTTTTTTCCAGTTGCAAGTCAAAACAAAACGCGGCTTAAGTTTTTGTAAGTTGTGACATTTGGGTTTATTGCTTGATAAGAGCGTTTTATAGCCGAATATCTCTGGGGGTCTGTCTCTTATAGTCTTCTGTTGTTTTGTTCAATTATTAATTTTATTATAAAAAAGTCATTTGTAATTAACTTTATTTGATAAAGTGCGGTCATTCATGTTTAGTTTCATTTTGTAGTTTACATTAAAAGGGTGCTTCTATTTACAGCACCGGTAGCGACGTGGTCTTCGTCTTCTGACGGTTGGTACACAAGATCTACAAGTTAGACAGCAGGGAATTTCTTCCTCTTCGCACTGTATCTGCTTACAGCTATGAGTCGCCGGCTTCGGTTTTGCTGGTGCTCGAGGTGTTATTAATTCCACCTGTATAGCAATGAAAATATAAAAACAAAAATGAAATAACAGGATTTAAATAAAAGAGCATCTTATTGCAGTAGCTCTAAGGTTGTTAAAATGTATGTCAAATGATTTGATATGATCCATGTATGGGTGTTGTTTGTGATGTGTTGGTGCCAAGGTATTGCCGAAAAAGAAAACCAAAATACATATCTCTGAATACCCAGCAACTGAAGAGGACATTATACAAAGCGGCCAAGTCCAGTAAAAAAGCATTACTCAGGTCTTGTCTTGACATATCATATTACATAATAGGTTAGCTTATACTGGGTACCTTAGAGCCTATGCACACGGCGTATTTTACTCAAACCACATCGCGCCGACGACGCGCATATAACGCGCGTAAACGCGATTCAAACGCGATGCAGACCATTGCACACGTTCGCAAATTCATTGTATACGCATCGCAGATGCGCTGGAGTCGAGCGTATGTATCGCGCATTTTTAACCGACTTCAAAAAAGGAGGAGGTTCTCAATTCGACTGTATGTTTTTTTTGTATGTATGTTACGCGATAACTGCGCTATTTGTGAACCGATTTCAATGATTCTTTTTTTGTTGGAAAGGGGGTACTTCCATAGTGGTCCCATTTCATTTTGAAGAAAATCATCCACCTCGAAGGGTGGCTGTTCACGCATGAAGATTCATTTTCATAAATAGCGCCTAACATTAATTTAGGAGCAATTACGTTAATGGTTGATTTTGCTATTTCTCCAATTCAAGGCGTTTTTATCTCAATATACTTTGAGTAGTGAGAACCGATTTTTATTATCTCCAGTATCAAGTCCTGTATAGTGGCGAACTAGGAGATATTTCAATAAAACTTAGCAAATAGACGTAATTCCACGTACTTTTGAGGTCGGTTTTTTTAGTACTCTGTACTGAGATTATGATAAAGAGATTTAATTTTAGTTTTGTTTGTTGACTTCAGTTAGTTTTTGAAATGATGCAACTACATGAAATTTTAAATGTAAACGAGATATAGACGAGCTTCGAACGCCCTTCTCGAGAGCGTCAGTATCGCGTTAAAATTGAATGCAAATGCAACAATCTGCCTTTTGAGCCTCGACGGCGCCGTAAACGCGTGTTCGTGAAACGCAAGTCGTCGGTGCGTTTAAAATACGCTGCGTGCAAAGACTCTTAGGCTAAGTTAACAAAGCGTGTAAAACGAATAAATTGAGTCCTGTCGGGAAACCACGAGGACACAGTTCCACACTATTGAATCTGGTTTTAGGGATGCCTCTTATTGAAGTGATGCCAATTTTGGTAAATTCGATCAATGGCACTAAAACCGTAGGCATGTTAGTATGATCGATGTACATTCTAAACGGAGTCCCTTCTACGTGATTTCGCTTTAATGGTCACGCATCCATAGCATACTAATTGTAAACCATCTATTAGGTATTACCAACCTGAACTTAGGACTTTGCAGTCCAAGGTCAAAGCAGCGAGGAAACATGATACCAGTGTTCTTCGTGTTTAGGTTTATTGGCAAACGCTAAGTCTTCAGCCCATTATATTTTATAAGCATATTATTATCTTTTGGTAAACATTCAATATTGATTTAATTATCGATACGAAGTGGACGTGTACCTACGTACTTGAAAACTCTATGGAGTAACAGCGGCTAATTTGAACGAGCCTTAGATTCAGGTATGCTAATAGGTATGAGTTCGGCAAAACTGCTGGGAATCACAAATCTCATTTGTCGTGTCAACAGAACTGTACAACAGAACTCGTGGGTGTAATACCCCTTTCCAAGATTAGGTGATCAAGGTGCTCATTACATTGAATTGGCGTGAATGACACGACGACCATTTTTATATTTGCTCTTGTTTTAAGAGAATTCGAAAATAGGAACGCGTCGAAAGAATTAGAATAACGAGATAAATAAATGTAGGCCATAACAAATATTGCTCTCGGCCAGGGAATCGAACCCGGGACCTTTGCGAGGCAGTCCAGTTTGGTAACCGTTCGGCTACGGAGGCAAATATTTGTAATACATACCACGATATTTCCAGTACGGTTAGGCTCGTCAGTTTGTTTACCAATCTTCAACATGAATACGTCTTTATCTGGATGCAAAACTTTATGAGCTTGAACTCCTTTCGGGGCGTTTTTAGGAGTGACGTTACACACATTGCACAAATTGTTATGCATTTCTTGTTTGCAGTATGTCAGCTCAGAATTCACAGCTGTTCTATTTGTAAGTCCTTCGCAAATATCGTCCGGGATCTAGAAAAATACATTTTTTTAAATTAAGTGTGGTCAAAATGATACTTTTAGCTTGAATACCCAACAATATTCGAAATGAAATGATAATTCTCATGCAAGCAATTGTAAGACTTTTCGTCTACGTTAGACGCAAAGTTTTCAATCATCAACACATTTAGAGACTAGTACGCCTGTTTTACCTGGAAATTGAGGCTGTTGCACATGTTGCCTGGTGCTGGAATGCCACAGTTATCGCTGCAAACCGAGCCCTCGTCTTCACAGGTGCACTGCTGCTGCAGGTTCTGTTGCGACGGCGTTAGTTTCGGGGGCTTGAAAGTGGTCTTCGGTATCCGTATTTTGATCTTTGTAGACAAATATAGTTTCTATTTCATTCGGCATCACCATAACCAAATTACAAGAGTTGTGATTTTAAAAATGTTCATATAGTACTTATTCGTGTGCATGTGATTTCGACCAAAATTAACCAATTTCGGAGAATTTTAAAATTAATAAAATGTATTATTTATTATTATCAAAAAGTATCTATTCTTATCAAAATTACGTTGAAGAGTGAGAAAATTTTGGAAAACGTTTTACTGTAAGGCTTTAACACAATAATAAGGTAAAGAAAATGAACAAAAATTAATCTGGGATAAATCTCATCTTTATAATGTGCAGGTCAGCACTAAAGACAGTGAAAGAGCTTGTGTAAGCTTTAGGAGAGTAGAGCATCTTAGTGCTGCAATAGGAACCTGGATTCAGGATCATAGTGCAAAAAGAAGCAGAGATAGGTAAATTACATTGTATGCAGTAATTTCCATAGTTTGCAGTATAAGATGATTTCACAATAATTATTTTTCTTCTCTTTAAGTACGAGTGATCAGGTATGAAAAAAGTGGCGTTACGATAAAATAATTTCCCGGTTCGTATAAATATCCGTATATGGTGATACCTCATTTCCATTGAACATCGCTCCAATTTCTTCGTATGGCTTGTGTGGTATTTTCATGTGGCTTGTTTTGCCTTGATTGGTTTCAAGTTTGGCTTTTGGATGCTGGTCAGTTTGTGGATGGTGAGTAGGACGCGGGCCTGTTTGTGGTTGCTGAGAAGGTACGGGGGGGCTACCCCTACCTGTTCGTTCTGTGGGGGATGTTTGACCGCTGTGCATTTTGATTAATAAACAAACGTGATAATTTTGAAAATTTATTAATTCGACTTAAAAATTACAGTTGTGACATACTCTTTTTCTTTTTTTTAAACTAACGAAAGTATTACTTTTATCCAAGCCAGAGCGTATAATGTAATTATAGACTATGGATATTTCTAGAAAAGTTCTGAAAAAAGTTTCATATGAAAACTTCTGAAAACTCCATGTTTTGAAAGGTGCGATCTTGGACGTAGTGGTTTTTTAATTTGAATTTGGTAAGTAGGTACATACCTACGTACCTAGGTTCTGTGGCTAATTAAATCTGTAGCTCTCTCTCTCTCTCTCTCTCTCTCTCTCTCTCTGTTACGCTATCGAACTTATGAAGCGAAAACAACAAAACATCTTCATCAGCTTGTTATTGTAGTTCGCGTAGGCCTTCCCCAAAACGTGTCTTTACGCGTCTTGTCCTCAGTAAATATGCACACCAATATTTATCGATTAATATACAGGGGCAAAATGCATGTCTTCCACTGTTTGTTATATTTACTTCTATTTAATAATATATCAGTAATTTAATTCCTGCTAAAATGATATTGTTAAACTGCGACTTCAGTCTAAGTACGATACTAGGTCCTATAACTAAAGGTTAGGTACCTAACTTCCTACATTTTTGTAAATTTGCATCGTGTATCTGTTCTTATTATGTAAATTCAGTTGCACAATTGTCGGAATTTATAGGTTTTATTGTATTGTCGTAGGTACACTATTACGGAATTTGTACATATGAAAGATGGAAATTGAGGCAGTAGCAGATGGCAGTATATTTGGCGGTAGAGAGCAAAATTATGTATTTTTCACATTTGGTTCAAAATGTAGAGGTCGTTTTAAAGTCTCTTCTTCCTCCTAGCAGGTCTTCCGCAGCAACAGGGACATTCGGGTTCGCACTGTGTCTCCCTAGTATCAACACGATACACTGGAGGCTGGTCGTTGTATTTTGGAGTCACCAGTTCCAGCTCCATCTTGCATTTTTTGTCTCCATTGGGGCCCACTTTTGCAACCTTTAAATTGACAAGTAATAGTAACTTATCTTTCGTACTTAATCTGTTGCTGTTGACGTAAATAGTGTGCTAGGGTAAATACCCTAAAGCGTGAAACACACTGACGCCCATCCGGCACCCGCGAGTGGCATGTTGTCGTTCATATAAATATACAGAATTACGTCTATCGAGCTTCCGCTTATCCGATAGCGCAGTTAAAGCAATCAGCGGCCAGCTGCAAAGTGCTCTTAAAAAACGCCGTGCTCCCGACCCGATACGTTTCCGACTCGCACCCGCAGTGTGTTTCATGCTTAATATCCATAATCTAGTGTCATAGGATACTTAATCTTATCTCTGTTCATTGCGATTATAATAATTTATTTTTTGGAGAAGAACCTGCAAAGCTTTTACATCTAAAACCGGTACCAAATAAACCCTTGCGGCGATCGCAACCACAGGGTTCAATTCGAAGTAAATGCGATAAAATATCATTTCAACAAGTCAAAACTTTAATTTCTTCGTTGTATTTGTACTCCAAAAAAAATTTGGCTATTAACTTCAGGACTTAATCGTGTATGAAAACTATTTTATTTACCTCGTCGTTTCGGACGTGTTGCAACGTCCATGATCTCGAAGAGATTGAACAAGCAGGTGTCAACATCTAGCAGTGCGAGATTTTTACCGCAGTAAATCCGCAGAGTATCCGCACTTGGTACTCATTATTTATTTGCGCACTAGGGTTGTCACTAGACCGACACACAACACTCACGATGTCCGGGCTTATCATTTATTCCATAGGTAAAATTTTTACACTTGAAAACGTCATTTTTAAGCTACTTTTTTTTAAGCCACTGCTCGTTCAGTACGCTGACCTCCCTGAGAAGAACGAGCATGGAACTCTAGGGATTGCTCTTTTCAAATAAACTTAAATGCTATGGAATACACTTTGAATCATAATTATGTGGAATCTAGACTCTTGTTGTCTTTCCATACTTCTTTATCTAAAACATACTCTTCAAAATACTTTTAATGTAAGTTATTAAATTAGGAAATGATAATCTTAATATATTCTCCGGAATCTTATTGTAAAAACGTATACAGTTCCCCATAAAAGAATCGTTTACTTTAGTTAAACAAAATCGTTGTACCATGAGTTTGGACTTAGTTCTAAGATTAGTATTATGAATATCTTATTTCTTAATGAAATTATGTTATTTTTACGGGCATACAAAATATTTGAGTAAATGTACTGCGATGCCACGATACCAGTCTCCTCAAACTTTTATCTGAGAGAAACCCGAGAACCTAAACGGTACACAGAACGAATCGCTCGTTTTTGCAACACAAATATGGTTTGTAAATCTGCCGCTTTACCTCACATGAGAATCCCGTAGGACATTATACTATGGAAGTAACTAAAGTAAACAAGTCTAGTCTAGTCTAGCAACATCGGTAAGCTCACGTATTCTACGGACTGCGTATGCAGCACAGCTTAATCTGCTGGCTAAGGAAGATATATGTGGAAACCATTGAAGTTTACTATCTAAGGTCACTCCCAAAAATGCAGCTTTATTAACAAAGTCTAACTTTTCTCCATTTATTTCTATGATTGAACTAGTCGATTTTACATTAGGTAATTGAAATTTAATACACTTTGCCTTCTTGGCATTGAGCAATAATTTGTTAACATTTAACCAATAAACTACCTTTGAAAGGGTATCGTTAATATTATCATAGTTAATGTCATGTCTGTCTGTTTTTTTGAAAATCAAGGATGTGTCGTCAGCGAAACAATACTATGTCGCAAAGGTCCTTAACAAAGAATGGTAGATCAGTAATACAAATGAGAAATAAGACCGATCCAAGTATAGAACCCAAGGAAGTCACTTCATTTATGAAACATAATCCAGTGGTTTTTATACACGATTAAGTCCTGATTTTAAAATCAAATAATGTGCAAAAATCGTGAAAGTTTAAATCAGTGGAGTGTTAACTTCAGCTATCATGACGTTGTATATAAAATATGCATATGACAAATAACGCACGCGCTGAGCCGTATCATTCAGGTAGGTACCTGTAGCGCAAAAGTAACGTTTTGGTGCGCGCGAAGAGTATGTTCACATGATGAGCTTTCAACGGGCATTTCGCTAATGTGCGTTTATAACTGTAATGCGTAAATAGTCGTACATGTTCACATACTGATGCCCGTTTTAAGTAAACGCGCGTTCGACGCAGCGGATAACCCCGGAAATACTGCCATTGGTGAGCGCGTGTTTTCGACGCGTTAACACAAGTTTTTGCGATTGTCTATTAAAAAATATTTTTGTAGAAATGGGTAAGACTATAACACGGATTTAGTTGAGAAACGTCCTGCAATGTAGGATATGCCACGTAGGAATTATTCGAATAAGATTTTAAGGAGACGAGTTTGAGAAGAACTTGTACTTATATTTTGTGAGGAGATGAGGACGATAAAAAGAAGAAAATGTTGGGTCGGTAAATATGATACATATATGTATTTTATTATTAATTAACATCTAAACAATCGCTCAACGCCCAAAAAGTCCATACCATATCTACACTACACAAAAAAAAACCAACGCGCGTCAAACGCTTGTCGTGTGAACATATCATGCGATACCAATTCACAGGACATTGAAAGTGATAAGAATATATTTATATGTTTAAATCAATATGACCCAAAATCAGTGCTGATTTTCTATTAACTTCGTTCTAAGTTCTATACTAACTAGTTCTATACTATGGATATTTTATGGTCCGAAATTATAAGTATTATAAGTATTATTATTATTATACTACTTGAGGGTGCGTTGTACCTTTAATACAAACACATCCTTTCTGGGGTGTAAAACCGTCTGTGTTAATCCAGGCTCTGGTACGTCGGCTGGCACCATAGTGCATAGATGTGGAGTTCTTTGACATGGGGTACGAGTAGATCTTGCGCCTGCCTGTTTAAACAACAAATTGAGAATGGATATACTTACGAAACTATCTACAGTCATCAAACCATGACCATAGTTCAAATTGTATTCCTTTGAAGTATGCTTGCCTTTATCGTCTAACGCCCGGCGCCTAACGGGACGAGGCGGAAAAGGGATATTTAGGTGATGAATAGTAATATACCTTAAGATTATGACGTTATAGTTGCAATTTCAATGATAACGATCGTAGATGCAAAATCAAGTTGAGGTATGCTTAGGCAACCTTGAGGATACGTCGGCAGCCTTGGGGATGTTTCGGCAGTCTTCAGGATGCTTCGCAGGCCGAGTGCGACTATGCGGGTATACGAGGCGAGGGGGGGCACGCACAACTAGACTGCTAGGAACATGGACTAGGCGCGAGCACGATACCTCTGTCCACTAACGGGATCCTCTGTCGAGCGATCCCGTTAGTGGGCGCCGGATCTTAAGAATCCTAGGATATCCACGCAGACTAACTAACTATATTTAAATTGAAAATAAATAGCTTATGTCAAAAAACAATAGCGTTTCCAAGAAATATCTATGTCGCAGCCGTGTTGTATAAAGCGCCGTATTACATCACGACTAGCCGGTTTTCAAAACGGCGCTGTTATTTAGTAAGGCTACCTCATGTGGCACGGATTACTTAACAGACACATCATTCGAGATCTGGCCACTGGACCATCGCAACGATTCGGTCAGCCCTGGCAGAATAGGCGGATCAATCATGGGGAGGCGTCTCCTACCATCTTGCATAGGTCCTGACGAGTTGAGTGCGTTGTTATCCATGACGGATTTTCCCTCGGAAAAAAAATAAAAGGTTAATTAATACCTATATGAAAAAGCAGCAAATTTGTTTGCGTTTCCGAACATGTTTTATCTCCTCGAGATAACCGTATTAGAAAATAGCGTGCCGATTTAAAAAGTGGCTAATTACTTAATACCCGGCGCTTTATACGATATGGCTGCGACATCTACGTAAATAATCTTCAAAACTCAGTGTATGGCAAAATATTTTTGCAGTTTCCACGTTCTGTACACGGGGTATTATTGAATGTTGATCGTCGTAGGTCATGTAACAAACTTTTAGGGCAGATAATTTTTTTTAAATATGTGAATTAACAGATATATATAGACGACGCAAGTACAGCAATTTGTATGAAAACGAAGCGTGTCATAATTTCTATTCAAGTATTTGTTGATTACAAATAATCTTAAGATTAATATAGTAGAAAAATACTAGAATAAGATAGTTAAGTTCTTTATATTACTTCTTTTTAAAAAATGTTGATAAAATTTTTATTAAATTGATATTCAATTATTTTTATGTGAAATTACTTAATTAGTTTGTTATAATATTAATACAAGGATCGAACACTCAGAAAAAATTTCTTCGATCCGGCTGGATTCGAACCGACGTTTTCTACCATACCGTGCCAGACGCTATACCAACTAAGCCACAAAACGAATGTTGATTATGAAAATTAATACTTTAATTTTTAATCGACTTCAAATGTTAAAATTATTGTCCTTCCAATAAAATGAGCTTATTATATAACATCTTTTTGTAATAGAAGATCTTATCGATTAACTTAAATAATGAAAACCCACGTCAATATATGAACTTGCGACTGCCTTAACTAATTTTACTAAATGGTTTTCTGTTGGTGATTGATCAAATTGATGAATGACAAGACAAATGAAAATGTTACTGCTGACAAAATATGGTAAAATCTTATTAATCAGAAGAGGTTTACTTAATGACGGCCTCGTGTGAAATTTTTGTGATTTGTTTAATATTTGTCGGATTTCTAACTCTGCTACTCTGCATATTTGGATGGCATCTTAGGTGGGATAAGCAACGAACTCATACGTATCACCAACTCCAAGTTTTTGTAAAGACAGTGCACTGTTACATTCTTTGCATTTTATATTTTTTGTATTACTCGCACTACATATGCGGCGATGTATGTAATTATTTGCTCACTATATTTGGACATTCGAGGCAACGTGCTGTCAAAAACTATCGAAATTACAGATACTACTGATAATAGATACTACAAAACTGAAAAAAAAAACGAAACGTTACTAAACGTTATAACAAAAATGTTATGGAATATTTTAATAATAATAGGGGTTAAAGTATGAAATTGCCGATTTGTACTGAAAAT
>NW_020655014.1:0-11736 GCF_003589595.1 Hyposmocoma kahamanoa | reverse complement strand
GCTCCAATCACTTATGATTTTGGCCTTTCTTAAAAATGTACATCTTGTTAGGGCAATGTCAGACCTCTCCATAATTATCTTCCTTTTGTTAACTTTTTTGTAAACAAAGCCAATATCTTTTATTACTTGCCGCAACGAAGTAATACCTCCTTTGAATAAGTCAGCTTCTTTTAATGATTTTAGAAGCTTGAGCAATGTGAGTAGCTCCATTCTTCTATAATAATCATAAATATGATTTCCTATAGCGTCCTTAGCAAAATCATCTATATCTGTGATTGGCTTCACCTTGGTCCGCTTTTTGTTAGGTGTCGTTAATTTATTTTCAGATGTACAATCTGGGCCATATTTCTCACGCGTTTTACGTGAAACAGTATTGCGGCCAATATCAAGAGCTTCAGCTACTCGTTCTACTATTTTATTCAATGGTAACAACGGTCCATTATTTTGTTGTTCTCTTTCAAAGTAGTCTCGGAGGCGAACAACAAGCTCCCTGGCCTGACTACCCAAAACAGTTTTTTTTGTGTGTTTAGGCATGGTAATAACTACACAAACTCAACAAACTTTAACAAATAAAACAGCAAACTTAACAATTATAACAATTTAAAAGAAATGAGAACAATAAATGAAATAGAACGAAATACGTGTCACATACAAGGCGCTAGCACTCGTACTGACTGACAGCATCGCACGGGTAAACAAAATGGCCGCCGCGCCGATGCGTCATTCTTAAGTTTTACGGCTCTGGTTGCTATGACCTTTGAGCCGGTCGTTGAAAAGTATAAAATTCAATGTCAAAAATTATTTTATCGAAAAAAAAAATTAATTTATTGCACAACGTGCATCCCTAGTCATGTGGTACTGACAGATGTCAACGTCATACAGGCATCTGTCACCCGCACCATGCTACAGCGCAAATACTTTATGCAATTAGCATTTAAGGAGTTTGAAAATTTGATATGGCAATAACTTCGTCCTGTCAAAACAAAATGCCATGTGTTCAAGCGGGTTTTGGGTCGACGCCGACGCTTGTTTTGTTTAGTAGTTTGTTGCCGACAGCGACGCTTATAGAACAACATTATTCTTAATATTATCTACTTTGAAAATAGAAAATGTCCGGAAGACAAATATTCACCGAAATTGAGAAAGTGTGCCTGCAGGAGTTAATAATTAAATATAAATTAAACTCAGCCGCAACTCTCGGAGCAGGAAACCCATTTGCAAAAAAAACGGCGTGGGGACGCCTCACACAGGAATTTAATTCTGTGGAAACAAATACTAGAGTAAGTATGTTTTATATATAATATACTTAAATGTTTATTTATTTATTGATTTGTGGAAGATTTATAAACAAACAATTAAATAAAAGATACTAATACAGGTGCTGATAACAAATCTCCACAGATACATAAATATAATGTAGGAACAATTGAAAGAAGAAAATTATATAAATGTTTGTTTAAAATGGACTCTCTTTTTCTAGATAGCATTAGCAATACCTTTTCAATATTGTTTACTATTTGTAGAGAACTGAAGCCCAACTAAAAAAGCTATGAGATAATTTAAAAACCAGAAGGAAACAGACCCTGGCATTGGAGAAGAGAGAGAGGATGAGGACAGGAGGCGGATCTTGCATACCTAGCACCTCTCAAGATTCGCAAGGAATTGATGGTGCTCTCTTGGAGGCCACAAATATAGAACTGCAATATGTTGTGGATAGCGATACAGGTGAGTTATTGCGAGCAGTATCTACACTTGACTGAGATAGACTAACCAAATACTAAATAGTTATAATTTCTATAACATGATGGTAATTAGTATAATTTTAATAATAATAATAGTTCTTTATTTGCGGGCACAATACACCCATTACAGAAATACAAATACAAAAAAATATATGTTTCAATACATTAGTTTGATTGGAAATGACAATAACTTTTGATAACTTTCCTTTGTTCATCTAGATATGCTAGCGGAAGAAGCTATAGACTCGGCCCCTGCTGCCTCAGATAGAGGAGCACCGTCACAAATACTAGGTATTATTAGCTTATATATTATAATTAGAATTTTACAGTACATTTGACAGAATTGATATCATGTGGTTTTTTTGCAGAACCTGAAGTTGCCTTGCCATCCTTGACCCATAACCCCGCTCCTGAAGAAGCTGAAGATGATGCAATATGTCGGACATCTACCGGTTCTCGTCTCTCTGATTATGGCATACACCATCACAAACACAAGGTAATATTATGATTAAAAATTTTGAAATTATTAAAATTATTAGGTTGAAACAATTTGTAACATAAATATTGATATTATAAATTAATAATAACTTAACTGATATACAAATGTATTTTAATTACTTGAATTAAACTACATTCTTTTCTTGAATATTCAAAAATTTTATATAAGATATATCTGTAAGATAGAAGACCGGATCCATAATACATTTTTCGAACACCCACTTAATGTCTTAATTATATTCCAGTTCCAAAAAATATAAGACCTCATGTCATCCATGAGGAATTCTTATTACGGAAAGAAAAATACCAAGTTGGCAGTCAGAGAGATGAAGAACTTCATAAACTGAAGGTAGCGGAGAGGGAATGGCTGGCAAAGGCAGCAGAAATGCAGTTTCAAAAGGTGTTAATTGAAAAAGCTACTGCAGAGAAGCTTTTAGAAAAAGCATGCCTTGAGAAGGAGTGTGCAGAGGAGCTGCTCCGATGCAACCGGGCACAAAGAGAGCTTGCAGAATCAAGGTTACAAAATAACATTTAAGATTAGGTATTTGTTTAAGAATGGATAATTTTAAGTTTAATAAAACACATATGTACATTGGTATGTATTCTGTTTTATTTATTCCCTAAATAAAGAAAAAAAAGTGGCCATAGACCCTCAACACATTGTGACAGTCTAATTTTTATGCCCAGTTTTACACATAATTTTATTTTACATACATACACATAACTTCACGCCCATAATGCCCGAGGGGGTAGGCAGAGGAGCCCCTATACAGGGCAGCAGCTCCCACTTCTCGCCAGAACCAAGTGGACAACGTGATAAGGTGTTATAATAGCCACCTGACACCCATAGTCGCCACTTACGACTCCCAATGAGGAGAGTTGGCATGATCCTATTCGTAACAGATAGAAAATAAAGATAGTAAGATACAATTAAACTAAAACTATTAAAAAGAATTATTTAGTACAAAAAGGTCAGGGGTTTCACCTAGTCCAAAGTTACCCGTTACACACGCACAAAATTAAATTGTAAAAAAAAAAATCTTGAACTAATCATAATTAAAATGGCTCGCAATGAACCTGGCTCGTATAATACTACCTCTTTCATTTTCTGGCACAGCTGCCGCTACAATTACTCTCTCGCTTATTGGTTCTGGCAAAACTTGGTTAGTAGAAATACTAATAGTCACAGTACAAGTCGAGTAGACGCGATTTGCGTACGCCTTTGCAATTTAATTAATAAAAATTAATTATCTACATTTTTTCCACCAAAATATTATCTCAACTATGAAAGTTTAGTACATGTTACCTGCCTGCAGTCAGTGAGTTTCCTTTAACACTCAATCACTTCACTTTTACAACATTAACAATGGACAGCATTCAAAATAGTATTGATGCTTTGGCTGCAACATTTGCCTCAAAGTTGGCAGCAGTTGAAGAGAGGTTGCAGATGGTCTCCCCTGAGAAAGTGCCCTCCGTCAACTCAATTGCTGCAGAGTTTAAACAGCTCCAGACTTTTGTGGTGTCATCTTTCAGCAACATTCAGAAGCAATTGTCCATTCTGACAAATGAATGCGACGACATGGAGATGCGTAGCCGCAGGAAAATATTGTTATTCCATGGAGTACCAGACGCTAAGGATGAAGATACACTTGAAGCTGTTACAGGTGTCATTAATAAGCATCTGAGTTCGCTATGCCTGCGGCCGGTACACATCAGTCGTGCCCACAGGATGGGGCGTTCTTCACCTAACAAACCCCGGCCCATTCTTGTGAAGTTTAGCAGTGTACAGATACGTGATGAGACATGGTTTTCGAAAACCGGCCTGAAAGGTACTGGAGTTACGGTTTCAGAGTTTCTGACAAGGAGGCGCCATAGGATTTTTGTAGCTGCTCGTGAGAAACTGGGCATTTCCAAGTGCTGGACCAGCGGTGGCCGCATTGTGGCCCTAGGCGATGATGGTAAGCGACACTCTATTACGTCTCTTGACGACCTTGAGCGTATTCCGGCCGCAAATCATGCTCGGAATGTGGAGTTGCAACAAAGCAAACCAGTTGGTGGAGTCAAGGTGGCGGCGAACCCAGCTGGAGGCTCTAGGCCTAGACCACGGCGGGAACTTGCAAGAAAATAAGTGTGTTCGCTTTCTTTTGTGTGTAGCTTACGTTTATGATTTGTGTTTGCAAATTTCCTGTGTTAAAAAGGCTATATTTCTATTTTTATATATCTGCCGATCGTGTCGGGTATGACGCTCTTTTTCTAAATTTCATATCGGTACCTTTCACAAACTAGTAGTACCTTCTTTCTTACTTTCGTATTATAAAATTACATGTCTAACCACTTGTTTGAACAAAATCATTAAGTTTGGAATACTTCTGTCATATGACAGTTTTTTTTTTGTACCAATTAATTGATTAATAAGTTTAGATACGTCAAAACCATAACTTAGAAAGTGTATTCGAGAGTAATGTTGTCTCTTACTATTTTTACCATTTGTCCCTATTTTTGTCACAAAAACTGCTTTTTTTTTTCTCTCTTACTGATGCGTTCAGTGTGTTATTTCGTTCTCAACATTGTATGTTTGTTGCGTTCCGTTTTGTGTTTTTTTTTTCTTATTCTTTGATTGAACTGTGCTTTAATTTTTGTTACATATTTTATTGTTTATTTCACTCATTGTTTTATTCTTGGCTGCTGGCGGGTTACAGATTAAACTGTCGATTTTAGTACTTATTACTACTTATATTATAAATTTAGTATATTATTATTATTTATTTATTACACCATGGATATCTCGTTATGCAATAATAGTGATTATTTTGTCTCTTGCTCGTCAGACGAGGACAGCTTTCACAGCTTACCCCCTTCCTTACATCAAAATTTGGAATCCATCTTTTCTGATGTGCCACGTAATTTTAATGTTGCTCACATCAACGCACAGAGCATTCCGGCTCATTATCCTGACCTACTTGCCTCTTTTGATGTAAGTAATATTCACGCTATCCTTGTTTCTGAATCTTTTCTAAATTCTTGTCTCTCTTCTACTTCTTACTCCTTACCTGGTTTCCACTTAATTCGCAATGATCGATTAAGTTCATCTCACGGCGGGGTAGCCATTTACTTGCGTAGCTACATTCCTTTCAAAATTATTAGTAAATCTGTTCAACCACCACCTCCCAATACGGCTGAGCATCTTTTTCTTGAGGTAACGCTTTCACGTGTAAAAATTCTTCTAGGTGTTTATTATAGTCCTTCTCTTACAATAGACTACTTCCCCTCCTTCGAAAATCTTCTTGAAGACTTGTTACCATCGTATGACCACACCATTATCATGGGGGATTTCAACACCTGCCTCTTGAAGAATGATGTTCGCACGAATAAACTTCATACTGTTGTCAATTCTAGTAATCTTCATGTTTTGCCCCTATCTTCAACTCATCACTTTCCTAATTGTTTGCCCTCTCTTTTAGATTTGATAGTGGTTTCCTCACTTAATCACGTCGACAAGCATGGTCAGTTTACTGCAGAGGCATTTTCCTACCACGATCTAGTGTACCTTTCGTATAAGGTTCGTCCTCCTAAGCCAAAGCCCAAAATTCTAATGCAAAGAAATTTTGCCAATATTGACATTACCAGACTGCGTGGGGATGCCAGTGCCATGGACTGGTCAGTTATTGAACAGGCCGATTCAGTTGATGAACAGTTGCAACTTTTTAATTCCTCGCTCATTCAACTGTATGATATCCATGCTCCTGTTCGTCCTGTGCGCGTCAAGCACCTTCCTGCTCCTTGGCTCGATGATGTTATCCGCAAGCATATGGGCATCAAAAACCGGGCTAAAATAGTGTTTAGAGCCGACCCGTCTGATGCCAATCGGGAAAAATATCATCAAGTTCGAAACCGCTGTAACACTATTATTAGAGATGCACAACGTCGTCATGTACATAAAGCCGTTGAAAACGGGGACCCAGCGAAGGTCTGGAGGTTTTTGAAATCTTTGGGTATTGGAAAAGTTCCTAATAGCAAAACTTCTATTGACGTTGACCTTAATCTCCTTAATACTCACTTCTCCTCTTCCTCTTCTATTGATAACAAGGTTAAGTCAGATACTCTGCAATTTCTTTCTGAATTGCCATTACCTAATATTCCTTCTTTTGAACTCAGCCAGTTCACTGTTGGTGATGTCAAAAGGAACATTCTCTCCATCTCATCGAATGCCGTTGGTTGTGATAGCATTAGTCGTAATATGATCATTCCGCTCATTGATATCCTCACTCCTGTCATAACCAAAATCCTTAATACATCCATTTCCACTGGTACCTTTCCATCTGCTTGGAAAGATGCCCACATCATTCCTCTTCCAAAGAAAACGAATCCCTCTTCCCTTTCTGAATATCGCCCTATTTCCATTCTCCCTTTCCTCTCCAAGGTCCTTGAAAAGCTTGTCCATCAACAACTCACCCTTTTCCTTACTCGTCACAATCTTTTTAATCCTTTACAATCCGGTTTCCGCTCTGGACATAGTACGACTACTGCTCTTGTCAAAATCTCTGATGACATTCGACTGGGAATGGAGAATCATCAACTCACCGTCCTTACTCTGTTGGACTTTAGCAGTGCCTTCAACACCGTTGATTTCGACTTGTTGCTTGCGCTGTTTGATTCTCTTGGCATTTCTCCGGCAGTGACTGGCTGGTTCCATAGTTACCTGTATGGGCGGCGACAGCGCATTCGTTGCGAGGATTCATTCTCTTCGTGGTGTAATGTTGTTGCTGGTGTACCGCAGGGCGGCGTATTATCCCCTCTTCTATTTTCTATTTTTATTAACTCCATCACTTCTTCACTTTCTTCTTCTTACCATCTCTATGCAGATGATCTCCAAATATATACACAGGCCCCTCTAACCAACTTACGTGACGCAATTTGTGCTACGAATATAGATCTTGAGAGGATTCTCACCTGGAGTCAATCATTTGGTCTCAGTGTCAACCCTTCCAAAACACAATGTATAATCATTGGCAGCCCCTGGTTCCTAACGCGCATTAATCCTTCCTTACTGCCACCTATCACGTTTGATAGCGTTCAAATCCCACTCAGTGCCACCGTTAGGAACCTTGGGGTTATTTTCGATAAGTGCTTATCGTGGAGGCCTCATGTCACGGAGTTAAGTAGGAGGGTGTTTGCTGCGCATGGGTCTCTTCGGCGTTTAGGTAATTATCTTCCCATTCCGACGAAAATCAGTTTAGCACAATCACTCCTTTTGCCTATTCTGGACTATGCAGATGCGTGCTATCCTGATTTGTCTGAATGTCTCCTCGGCAAACTAGAGCGGCTGCGGAATCTTTGCATTAGGTTCATTTTTGGGTTACGTAAATTTGACCACATCTCCGATTTTCGCTCGAAACTTAGATGGCTACCCATTCGTCGTCGTAGAGATCTCCGCGTTCTATCCCTACTGTACACTGTCCTTTTTAATCCAACTTCTCCTGCTTATCTTAAGAGTTGTTTTGAATATCATAGCAGTACTCTCTGTCGCACCTTGCGCTCTTCTTCTACTCTTTCTCTGAACTGTCCTATCCATTCCTCAAAATACTTTTCCAACTCCTTCACTATTAGGAGCATCAAGCTGTGGAATGACCTGCCTGAGTCGATCAGACGAGCAAAGACTATTGAGTCATTTAAAATCCTAGTTAAGGCTCATTACCTTAAATTATAAATTCTACTCTGCTGTCTTATTTATTGGTTTACTTTTTTTTTAATTTTTTAATTTTCCTCTTCTGTGGTGATAATATATTTATTTGTATGTATTATATTAGTATTTAAGTATTTATGTAATTTATATGTTAGTAGATATTTATTATTTATTTTATTCATATATTATGATGTTTAATAATAATATCATATTTATTGCGCCCTCTATTATTATTACTACTTTTAGTTTATCCTATCACCCCAAGGTTGCCTGGCAGAGATTGCTATTTAGCAATAAGGCCGCCTGTTGTACACTGTATGTTTGATTGTTTTGTATTTTTGCTTGTTTATTGTGCAATAAAGAATATTGAATTGAATTAATATTGTGCAGTGTACTGCACAATATTAGTGCCTAACATTATAGTCGCCTGTGCTGTAGCACAGGCGACTATAATGTTAGGCACATTTGTTATTTTATGTTGCAACTTTTTACTTAAACAAGCGAATCTTCGCTTCAACACCCCATTGAGCCTTTCAATTATATTTCTAGTACTAATGTGTGCTCTGTTGTATCGCTCCTCTGGTAGTGTTTGTGGATTAAGCACAGGAGTGTACAAATAAGCTGTTTGTGCATATCCACTGTCCCCCAAAATAATTCCAGCACCTGCTAAATCACCTTCTTCTAAGCGCATGCAGCAACGACTATTTGCAAAAATTCGAGAATCATGGGCAGACCCAGGCCACCTTGCCACAATGTCGTAAATTATCATCTGCGGACCGCATACGATTTGGACATTGATGGAGAATTCGCCTTTACGGTTTCTGTAAAGCTCTCCGTGTACTCGACTTGGGTTTTTAATGGGTATGTGAGTGCAGTCAATACATCCAATAACTCCGGGGAACTGAGCACGTTCATAAAATGCTAATTTATCTTCTGCTCTGCCATGTGCTTCAGGGAACTTGACATATTGTCTCACTTTCATGGCTAAAATTGTACTCCCTTTAGCCACTATTTTGGAGACAGTTGATTGACTGAATTTGTGCAGATCTCCACATACAATCTGTTAAAAACGATGTAACTTAGTTAATACAAATTTGTGTGTTAGGTATGTACCTATGCTAAATTCTTAATACACCAAAATATATTGTATTAACGCTTTCGAAAAAAAATTGCAGCTAGCCGATGTCACTTACCTGAAAGCTTCCAGTGGCATAAAATCTTAATAATATTAGTAACTGGTAGATCGGTGGTATTGGTAGTCCTTTGTTGGTTTCTTTTGGCACTAAACCAATCATAGGCAATAAAATATCAACAACTGTTTATTTTCTAAATCGAAACCTTTTTTGGAATTGATCGTGGTTGTAAAATTCTAAAGGATTTTCTGCGTCTCTCAGATACCGCCGTGCCAGATAATCATAACTATTGTCGTGTACGTAATCCATGAAATCCTCGAAATCGTCAAAATCACACATTTTAATTCAATACACGTAAAAAATAGCGTCACAACAACCGTTTTCTACGGTCGAGGAGGCCTTAAGGTTGGTCGCGAGGTACCTCAAGTTTGACAGTTTATTCCTCGACTCCACTGAGGAAAATCCTTAAGTCGAGGACGCTTATGTCAACTTAAAATACCAATAACCTTGGCTGAGGTTGAGTCGAGTAGAGGAAATCTCGAGTAAACAACTAAGAATACGGGTGTTAGTGCCACGACATCGACAATAATTACTAGGGATCGCCACTTTCGTGTTCACTGATGATCTCATGTTTTCATCATAGGTGGATTCATAGTTTATTGTTGACACCAAAATACTCGTTGCCTCCTTGGAAAAAGGCTTTCTTTTCTGTTTTAAGTTCATTCTATTGCAGCTGATAAAAGGATCGGATGTTAGCAATAATCTATTTAAAATGTCTCTTTTGCAGTCCAGTCTACTAAATTTTCTAGCATAGTCTATGCGATATTTGCGGAAATGTTTGTTACGAGCTTCAGCTGCATCCTCTGATAGCTGTCCGATAGGAAGTATAGCTTCTAATATGACTTGAGCACCATGCATGAGAATCTTGTGAACTGTAGGTAACATGGGATACCAACCATACAGTTCAACATACAGTTGAGCAGTTGTTTGAGCGTAATTTTCGAATTTAACTGTATTGATATAACTTCAAGAATAACTTGAAACTTTTTTATTATAGGAATAAAACTATTTTTCCGGATTTAAATCGCGTATATTTGTTTTTTCAAACAAACCGACGTTTCGGGCCCTTTACAGGTCCCATTTAAATCCGGAAAAATAGTTTTATTCCTATGTATAACAATCGCGAAAACCTAAGAACTTTTTTATTAATTCGGTGTTTATTCCAGTGATACGAGAAGAGTACTCTGGATTTTCGAAAAATCTTTTCTATGTATTCCGGTCATTACTATTTCCGTAGCCAGCTTTAGGTATGTCGACAAGGAGGCCCATCTGTTCTCTAAAACTTTTTTGAATTGCCTCTTTAGTATTTTTATACTATTTTTATCTTCAGCCGTTCGGGCTTGCCACTTCACTTAAGGGTGCTTTGTATGACAAGTGCAATAAAAGCTCAAAGAAACGAATTCTCGCAAGCAGAATGTAGAGTCCAAATTTCAATGCTTCTTCAGAAATGTTACCTTACTTTAATTTATTAAAATCTTTTGACGTTTGGACACATATCGCATCTCAAGGTCGATACTGTGTCTGTCGCCGCATTGCATACCTTTCCATCCACCATGGTAAGTAAATTTATGTGACTTATTTTAGTTGATTCTTCAATAACTTCGGTTTCTTCTTTTGTAATGTCTTTCGTTTCATGAACGAATCGAGGCCGAATCGGTCGGCAGAACCTTACTGAAGAAGGAACTGGATTTGGCCATATTGTTTTTCTTATTTCTCCATCAGTAAAAAATTTAAAAAAAATTCTATTAAATACAGAATTAGTCGTGAAGCCACATGATCCAGCAAAGCTTGCAGTTTGACTTCGAAGCCAGTTTCAGTAACTTTTATACTTTCTTCGGCTGAATAATAATTTTTTTTTCGCCTTGTATTAATCCCACTTCCGTCTTGTAAAGTCACCGTTTACAAACAAACCTAATGCCTTTTGTGGTGTGATTTTCTTATAATTGATTCTTTTTTAGCTGACGATATTACTCTTCGATTTTTTTTAGCTCTAGTAGGCGTTGACGTAATTTCTTTCATTATCTTAGACGCGCCAGTATTACCAGATGTACCTTGATTTACGCTTGTAGCATATGTTAATTCGTCAACCGATACTAGGGCTCGTAAATCTTTTGTTCTGCGCCGCTTGCCTCGATCGCCTAATTCTCGGAATTGTTTTATTGGGCGCCCTGTTTTATGGGTCCATGCCGGTAGTTCAACTGACACTTTAAAGTGGGTGATCGACGTACGAGCCTATACCGCGGTTTTACTCACAGCTCATTGGTGCTGATAGACTAGCGAGCAACAAGTCGTGTCTGAGCGATAACTGAGTTAACATGTCTTGTTCGGAGTCTGAAGCTTTGTGTTATCTCGCTATAGCATACCACGAAATCATGAAAAAAAAACGAAAACGCCCTAGAGTTTGGGTTAAAAGTTGGATAGAAAAGAGGCAAGAATTGTCGCATACCCATTTAATTCAAGAATTGTTGGCAGAACAGTAATCCAGTGGGATTACAGAAATTCTGATCTGAGAATCTGAGAATGTCTGAGGAATCATACAACGAATTGTTGTCTTTAGTGACACCTATAATACAAAAACAAAACACTATAATGCGAGAGGCTATTTCTCCTCATGAACGTT
>NW_020655013.1:30394-43520 GCF_003589595.1 Hyposmocoma kahamanoa | reverse complement strand
AATGGATTACTACTCATTTGAGTAGGTATCGATACTAGGTATCGGAATATCCCTGTATCAGATAGGTCCAGGCAGTCGTTCCCCCAAGGAGTATTCTAAGAAACAAAAGCACCAACAGTCCTCATGTTTCTCACACTTTAATAAAATTCGGTTCAAGTAGTTACCATTTGAGGGAAAATCTTAATACCGCGATGCAGAAATAAGTAAACAGGGTCAATGTCATCTAGCGGATTTTTAGAGAACTATCTGACAAACAAAGCTGATTAGTAAATTCTTTGATATAAAAGAGGTTTGTTACACATTTTTATTTCTTTCTGAAATTAAAGTGAAGATGATATTGAATTTTGAATCGAAGAAAAGCCAAAAACCATTGTAGAAAACTACTGTTGAACAATGTGGATTGCAGTAATAAAGAAGAAGTGCTCATCTCTTAGAGTACCTCATACTTCACGAACACAGAAGCAGGAACGAAAGTAATAATCCGAAATTTATATTCGCTCAAAAGTTAAAAGTAATAAAGTATACAACTTTTCGTCTATAATTTACAGATGTAACATACAATACAATAATACGACTTATAGTTCAGTTTTAAAACAATTTACGACCGCATATGTTAGCATTTGGAATGGAATAAAGATGTTCAGCTGAGCGTCTAAAGCCGGGTACCCATTAGCAAGCTTTAAATGTAACGTGGTGACATATACAGTAAAGAGGTTCTATAGCCCATTTCACATAGGATGGGTAGTGTGACTTTTCAAATTTTTACGTTGCATGCATTGACTTACAATTATATGGACGTCGGGTCCGCGCTAAAAAGTGTCCGCACTTGTAAGGCGCTAAAATCGTATACAGAGCGCGACACTCCGCTTTAGTCTTCATTTGTTCTACGGACAGCGCGATACTGCGATGACATAACAATTTAAATTTCGAATAGGTTGACTTGGGACATTTTTTTCGTGGTTTTTGCATTAGACCCGTCGTCCATTTATTTGTAAGTCAATGGTTGCATGCAAGATACTTTTAATTACTCTTACAATTAGGTTAGAAAAAGAAACAGTAAATTTGTTTATACATGTATACTAAAAACAAACAATACTTATGAATATTTCCTTCAATTATAATGAAAAACAAAATTACTGTATATGTCGAGTTCTTAGGTTTTCGCGATTGTTACACATAGGAAATGAAACTATTTTTCCGGATTTAAATCGCGTATATTTGTTTTTTCAAACAAACCGACGTTTCGGGCCCTTTAGGTCCCATGGTCACGGTTGACTGATATGTATAAAGTTACTGTACTGCACTCGAAACACAGAATCTCTCTGACGCACTGAGTGTGTGCGTTATTATTATTATTTTGTTCTCTGCCTGTTGGCTGGTTTGAACCACATTAATGGATCGAAATCAATTATTATTATTGATGTACAGTTTAACGCCATAGAATCAATAAACACACACACACACACACACACATACACACACACACACACACACACACACACACACACACACACACACACACCACACGCACGCACGCACGCACGCACGCACGTACGCACACACAGATTTAGCAGTAGTAGAGCTCCTTGTGAAAGAGTTCCTTCAGGGAAGTACTTTACCTATTTTGGCCGCCAAGCAATGTGAGCTTTAC
This sequence comes from Hyposmocoma kahamanoa, assembly GCF_003589595.1. Classification (NCBI taxonomy): domain Eukaryota; kingdom Metazoa; phylum Arthropoda; class Insecta; order Lepidoptera; family Cosmopterigidae; genus Hyposmocoma; species Hyposmocoma kahamanoa. The sequence continues at coordinate 41,869 of NW_020655013.1, read as the reverse complement.
TGCGTTCCGGTTCTGAAGGGTAAGAGTGCTTGTGAAATTACATATACATAGGACTTTTCAACTTATGTGTCAGTGTGGCGGACATAGTACCATATAACTCCCTTCTTTTTGCGTCGGGAGTAAAAAGCTATTTTGCTCTCTTGCCTATAGCTTTGCCTTTATTATGATAACTCATAGTATAACTACAACTGTATAAATAATTTTCACGTTATTACAAATACTTATTAGTCAAAGGGGTAACCCTAAGGTTAAACCCAAAGTCTATTTAACTGAGAACAAAATAACAATCGTTTCGGAACTATTAGATTGCTTGCAATGAATTTTTAGTAAGCTAGCTAAAAGTTCGATATTTTTCGATTTTTCGTTTCCGAATTTCGAACTATTATTATTTCCAAGTACGGTTGTTGGAAAGAGTTAGGGCGCATTTATTCGTAACGAATTTCATCGCTCTCTCCTCGTGCAGCCGAAGCGCCGCGCGGTCGCCGAGCGGAGTCTGCGTTGCCGCGTGCGTCTACCTGTCACGGTAAAATACGCTCTATTTGTTTAGCTTTTATGTTTTATGTATGTGTCTTTGATTTACGCGGCGACAGCGCGGTTCTGTTATTCAGAGGAATTTGAATGTTGTTGCCTAGTAAATAGAACTCAGATTCGCCATTAATGTACGTGAAAGCGTAACTGGGCGGTCGCCGCGTGGAAAATTTCGCGTCGTGTTACTTGGAGCTTAGATTGGTTACACGGAGACTTTTAGCAGCAATGCAATTGCGCGTTTGTATCGATGCAGCCGGGCGCTTGCACCACGTTTGCATTGTTGCTTAAAATCGCGCGTGTGTAAAGGTAGACAATTAGCTACTGCATCGCTATTGCATCTCTGCTAAGTCGCTGTGTGTAACCGCTCTTAGGGCGTACGAAAAGGGCATTATAAACTGTGCAAGCACAAGGACCTTCTAACACCTGGCCGAAACGTCGGGAGAATAGGTAGGTGTGCCTATTAAATTGTTCAATCGCGTTTATTCCCGTTTTGAAATGTTGGTATAATACAACACGAAACTTTAAAGTCATCTAAAAGGAATCGATCCCATCGGGTAGCCCATCAGAGTCTCGAAATCAGATGGGTTTCCGAGTGAGAAGATGAACCTGATCCCCACTATAACTTTCTAATTTGTGAGTTAAATCAGTTATTGTTCCGATTTGAAAGTCAAAAGTTTCCGACCGGTCAGTAGTGAATCGCAATTATGCATTTCGACTCGGAAGAGATGCAGTTTTCGATCAAAAACTTCGAATCAAATTCAAACTGCTGATCTTGTAGTGGAACGTTTGGTTCTAAGACCCTCCTTATGCGTTCAACAGAAATGATCATGAGGTTTTCGGTGAAGGCAAATATGTGATGAAACTGTACGTGGAAGAGTACGTCAGAGTGTCGGACTATGGCCTAAGGCTCAATTTTGCGGCGGAACGGAATGGAAACGAATTTGTGCAATGAAATTGTACATAGCAAAATGAATATTATGTAACGTACAAACTAGATATGAGCCAAAACACAAGTCACGCGTCTTCCGGCGAATTCTCGCTCGCATGCCCGAGCATGCTCATGCATTCGCGGGAATTTTCGCTGCTGCCGTCGGCGACGACTGGTGAATCCGCGGGAAGTGGCGCGAAGGCAGGCGCAGTGTGACATCAAACAACGACGAATATTACAGCCTCAAGACGCAATCGCGAGAAAGCTCGCGAATGCTCGAATTCTCGTGCAATGAGGCGAAATTGACGATTTCCTTCCATTCCGTTCCGCTGCAATGTAAATTGAGCCTAAAACTGCCGCCTAATATAATAATGATGATCAATAATAATAGAAATAACTTACCAAATAATAGACTCCAAACGGCATAACTCCGACTGCGACTAACAGGTCAGCGACTGCCAAACTGACAATGAAGTAATTCGTCGCAGTCTTCAAACTTCTTTCCTTCGATACACTCATTATCACCAACACATTTCCAAACAATGTTAACACGGGGAACACTAGCAATGACAATGCCCAAAAATTATAATTATGAACTTCACAAGTCCCATTTTCACTAGAACAGTTCCATGTTCCATTTAAAGTTCTATCCAAATCGTACAGTTCACTGAAATTAGTATTTATATTTAGATTTATCAATTCCGTAGGATCGGTTTCGTCAAAATAGAGAAAAGTGTTGTTATGTTTGGTAATTGGTTCACTGGAGTTTAAACACCGAGAGCATTTTTGTACTTCCATCCCGTTGGTAATGTTTTCGATGTCGCCATGCATTATTCAGATGTGTGAGATTGGGTTGGCTGGACGGGTTGTTGTCTTGTGGTGGCTGGGTAGTGGTTGTTCATCTCCTGTGGTCTCCATTCTGGAACAAAATAGGTTTTGATTACAAACCTGGGATAAAAAAATTTATGGTATTTTTCAATTCAATTTAAATATTTTTATTCAAGTAACCAGACTCATAATGTGTTAGTAAATACATAAAAAAAATATCCTAGGGGTAGTATTGGAAGTACCCTAATAATATCCTATAAATATCCTAGGGTTGGATTTGAATTTTAAAATTTGATAACATATTTTGGGGCATGAAGCCTACAGCAGTTTCTAATGTAGCGGCAAGCTCCATATCTTTCTACTTGAGTTTTGATTATAGTGACCCTCCCTACCTATCCGGTACGAGAAGATACGAGAAGGGGCACTATAACCTGTGCGCGCTCAGGAACCTTACAAGTTCAGGTTCTGACGCCAGATCAGCCAGTGTACAGGGTTGTCACATACCTCTGTCACTTGACTTCATCCGGTTCTTCGAGAGGCTAGTGCCTCGGATGAACCGCCCCGGGAGCACGTACAGTACCCTCCCTATTTTCCAGATAGGTACCGGAGCTGTAAGCACGCTCACTTCCCGTTACGCATTGCACTATTAGCGGTTGCCACCGCTAAGCCGTCGACTCTGAAAACCCTATCTCTCGGGTCAGTCGATCATAGGGACACAATGTCCACAGGACACACGGGCAGTCAAACCTGTCCCCTATCGAGAGAGCAGAATTGAGACTGACACACACCATTAACGCGCACCTCTTGCGCAGAATGGCGTCAAACGCGTTAACGTGGCAGCCCCATCAACACCCGGAAGGCGTTATTATATTGAGTCCGCAGGGCTCTGTAAGCCCCTTTCGTATAGTCTCGCTACAAACTACACGTGTAAAGAGAGGTACAGTAAGTTTTGAAGAGCGTCACCTTTACCTCACCCGAACACCTTGCGAATTTGCATGCGATCATATTTGCCTTGACCGACAGACCCCTACATTTCCTTCCCATATCACTATTATCTGTGAGATCAGGCTAAATAGGCACATACTGATATTTAAAATTTACCTTCTGTAGATCTATGCCGTCAAGTGTAAGTTGAGGTAATTCAAAGTTATACTGACGCACGCTTCCAAATACTATATATTGATAATAATATTGCGAAAGGATAAAGTATGTGTTGAGTGCATAGCTCTGAAGCAATAATATGTTGAATGCGGGATGATTGATCTCTTTGTAATAATGACTTGTAATGTATTTTATAGCTATTGTGGCAAGTCTGGTATGTTTTAAGTTTCTTCTTTGAAGCTGTCTCCGTCTTTCTGAACTTGAGGATTTTTGAACAGTGATGGAAATTCAAAGTGACACACTTATGTTTTTAGTTACTACAATAAAATTTATAAAGTGGTCTCTTTGGTTACTCCTTTTTATTACCTGATAAATAAATCATATTTATTATTATTTTAATATGATACATTTTTTTAATTTAATATATTTTTAGTTTAGTTTTTATATTTCGTTTATGTAGTTTATTGTATTTCTTTCTCATTCTCTTAGCTCTCACTGACCTGAGTTGGCTGGAAGAGATCTCTTTTAGAGAAAAGTCCACCTTTGCTCACCTTCTGTTAAACTGATATTTCTACATACGTCTCTGAGATTCGCGGAAATTTAATTTGAAAATATTCATTCATTCATTCATTCAAGTGCCCAACCCGCATTGGGCCAGCGTGGCGGACTTTGGCCTAAACCATCGCCTGAGAGGAGACCCGTTGCCACCACCGGGACGTATAAATGTGTCGATGATGATTATTATTATTTTAATATAAACTCAGAGTCTTTCATTGTCTTTATGCTCAAAAACAATATTCTTAAGGTATTTTCACACACAACCACGCACATATGCACGCACGCTCATTCAAACACCCATCCGATCACGAAAAAACCAGAGTGTGTGTGTGCGTTATTTATTATAGCTTATTATATTAATGTTAGTGATATATTAGATTTATATATTGTTTAGGATAACATGAAAGTTATAATACATTGTACAAAAGGTCCTAAATAAATTTAAAAAATTTGGAAACAAAGAAAAAAGAGACATATATTTACCTACCACAAATGACACCACAAAAGAAAAAAAAAACAGGAGAATAATAAAACACAATCTAAACTTTAAAACGTAAAACATGTGCAGAATACAAAAAAAAACTCACAACTATCAAGAATGTTGAAACCAATCATGTTAAGTGTTGTTAACGACAAAGGACTTTACCTTCTGAACTTTCAGTTGACATTGGAAGTTGAAGGAACTTGTAACGTGACCAAACGAAACTCCGCTAGAACGAGCACAGCCTGATTACGAGACATTCCTTTGGTGGATATTAAATTCCTTTCTCAGGTGTACATACGGATTTTTTAAAATAACGCTCCAAAAAGAACTTGCTCTGAAATGTTTTTTATTATTGTTATGAAGGCATGTGTAGCAACGAGTATTAAGCAAAATTTAGTTTATACAGAGTGCATTTTTTATCTGACGATATTTTAAAAGTGACTCTTATTAATACTACAGACCATTACGGCATTCTATCATTCCACTGCGAGGCACGGGTCTCCATAAAGAAGAAGACATTTTATTTAGGCCATAAACCGCTACACTCGTCTGTTCTGGGTTGGGGGCACGTTTTCCAAGGGTTGTAAACCTTTTTCGACGTGCGTATGTTTCTTCACCATTAGCGAAAGGTATTGCTACTCGTGTATATTTTTTGTTTGAAAAAGTAGTGATAAAAATTTAAACAATAGTAAAGAAGTTAGGCAATCGGCATACTGAGAGCAATTTCCGCCGATATAACTGGTCCAGTTTTTAAGTATTGGCGCTCCATCCACGCGACTCAAACAGAAAATAGATTAGACGAAGTCCTGTGCAGGTCATATCTTATTACTTTATTTTATTTTACTCTTTTATTATTTATCCTAGTTTATTAATTATCATTATTGTGTATTACGTCACACTGTATAATATGTAAATTGGGTTTTTTGTCCCGAAAATGAACAATTATTATTATTAATATGAGGAATAAAAATAAATTTGCTACTATTGACAGCTATCTTCACAAAGTCACAAATTTATTTAAGGGGTAATGTATACATAGTAAGATTCCGGTTGTCATTGAAAAGAACAATGACAAAAACATAGTTAAAAGAATTTGTTAGCGTCTTCAAATGTCTTGATTACAAGTTTGAATAAAATAAATTCATTAGGTTTGTCAAACTATAATAGAGGCCTATTTAAGTCTGGAAATAAAATCATATTTAAAAGGAACTTTAATGACTAATTAGTACGTAATAGACTATGGAAACTAAAGAACATGTTATGTTGACATATATAAATCGGACGTCATATGTATATGATGCATTTCGACGTTGTAAACATAAACATGTTATTGTCTTTGTTTAATTCTTGCATGCCGTCTTAAGCCAAAAGAGATAGCATTACATTGGTCTGTGTCAAACACGGTAATCGAAAATACGTAACGTCTTCTTAAATGCCAACCGTGCCCATTTCGCAGTACATGAGGTACATGATACGGTTGTCAAAGGGAAGTACATCAAATGCCTAAACAAATGCTTTTCCAAGTGTTCTATTGAATTATTCGCATGTATTGTAATAAAATTGACAAAAATTTTGACAGTGAGAACAATTAAGAATTAATAAAAATTCGTCGCTACGGCATTACGGGATGTGGCATTTGAAAAAGCGAAGATCGACCGAATGTAACATTGTACATGCACGTGTTATTTTTCTGTCCATAAATCACACAAAAGCCCAAATATCTCATGTTATTAGACATATTTAAGTAGTTTATTTATAAATCTTGCCAAATTTTGCTTTGGTTTCTTTAGATTGCCTGTTTGTTTATATATCAGCGGGTAAATGAAGTTAAAGACTTAGGGGTTCGGTTTACGTCTGAGTTAAAGTTCCAGGGCCACATAACTACTATTTGTAAAAAAGCGTTTAGAAATTTGGGGTTCGTTCTTCGTATGGTTCATAATTTTACAAATACACAAGCAATAAAAGCTTTGTACAATGCTTTAGTTCGAAGCCAACTTGAATGTAATGCACTCATCTGGGCTCCAAGTGAAATTAAATATAATCTTATGTTAGAGCGAATACAAAACAAATTCACAAGATATTTATATATGAGGTTGTACGGGATTTATCCTGCCTATCCGCTTAGATATCCTAGCCTATTTATTCTTGGTATGGTTGGGTATAACAGACTGGAAGTACGTCGAGACTGTTCACTGGCACTGATGATTTTTAAAATAATTAGAGGTAGAATTTTTAATCCTAGTATACTCGAAAGGGTGTCTTTGTGCGTACCCAATGACTACGTGGGGAGGCGACGAAAACCGCAGTTATTGGCAGTGCCATGCTCTCGGACTAATCTTAACCAAAAGGCCCCATTCACACGAGCGTTACGAATTTTAAACGAGGTGGCGGACAGAATTGATTTGTTTTCATGTACACTGTGTGAATTCACAAGAATGACTCTTTTTATTGTTTGTTATGTTCAAATATAATATAATTTGTAAATATAGGATAATTTATAGAATTTATGGTTAGCACCTACATGTACAATATATACATATTACATTTTTCTTAGTTAGTAGTATATAAGTCACTTGAGTTGTACTCTATCACATTGGCTATGCATAGCTGTAAGGGTAGATGTATAGTTATAAATAAATAAATAAATAAATAAATAAATAAATAAATATTTTGAGGATTGTTGTTAACGATTATTTTGAGATAGTGTTGTTCTTGGAAGCGTACATATTATCGATATTCTGTTATTAAAATAATTCACTACGAGGTTTTTATTATTTTATTATTATTATTTTTACTATTTCAAAAGAATGGTTGGAAATCATACCGCCGTATAATAGTGCCGAATATAAACATTGAATCAAAGACCATCTTCAATATTATTCACTTCATTTTGAAGAGTCAAATTTTAAAATAACTTTGAATGTAACTAGATTACATGATAATGCAATTCGATCATTAGGTATATTTGTAAATAATTTTATATTTAATTTAGATTAAACAAGACTCATTTACTAGGCATTCTCAGTTCCTGTAAACAAAATTATCCACTCGTTTCCGATTTTTTCCCACTGACTCTAACTATTAAAAATTCTTATTTTATAAAGTCAGCAGTACAAAGACTATGTTGGTCTAACGTTGCTGGGAGAAGGCCAATACCAACGTATAACCAGCCTATTCGCCTTGCCTTGCCTTGCCATCGTTCGGTGTCACTCGCCTAGCTGACCGAGTGAAGGCGAGCGCTAACGTGTATAAACCTCGTTTGACGTGGCTTGTCACAACACACAGTCGCTCGTGACTACTTGTCTCACTTCGGAGCAGTGTCGGTTTTTCTGCACAAATCAAAGGCGCTCGGCCAATAGTAGTCAACTGACATTGTATAATCAGACATTTCCATGCTATTTAATATATTGAAACATGTTTCTACTACACTATATCTTGTTACATCTCCTGTTATACCATGTTTTAAGCAAATAAACGTGTGATAATAATATTTTTATTGATAATATTACTACTTTCATTTATTTCCAAAATTAAATGGAAGTATTAAAGATTCACTTAAATCAGTCACTGACATTAATTCTAAATACCAATGCATAAATACAAAAAGGCTTACACTATTTGGAATCTGTTTAAAAATATCTCTAAGAAAATATGAATCTTGAGGTTGGAAATGTAAAGGATTTATATTTCAAAGTTTTCTCTTTTTTATATACTCTCAAATTACAATATATTATTTTTTTCTGTGCTAATTCACTTTTCGTAATATTTGAGAATTTGTAAACGCAAAACAATAAATTCAAAATTGCATGTGACATTCTCGGATATTCCCATTTAACCTAAAATATACCCAATTGGCATATTGATCTACTTTAATTAAATGTTTGCATGTCGATAACGACTTGTCGATAGATTATGGTACGACACTAAAGAAATCCGCCATTTGTTCGTTCAATTTTTGTTCAGGTATGCACGTTAATTCTGTAGTTAGGGCAACTACTTTATTTTTTTTTTTTCCATCTCTTAAGAACCGGACTGATATCTACAACTGATCAGATCAGATTCTTAGGGTCGTATTCTAGAACTCTATTCAATGCTCAAGTCAGGATTTAAGTATGGTTTAAAGCACTCGAAATCATACTCAAGTCCCTGCCATTAGGGTCGTATTTCCAGTGCGTGTGTTGCCAGTGCAATCCTGACTTGAGCATTGAGTAGAGTTCTAGAATACGACCCTTAGTTTCTTAACGTATAGCGACATTTAGCCGCCAAGAGAATTTCAGTACCTACGTATGGATATGGTCTCCATTTACAATTACAATTAGCCTGATGTATCCCACTGCTGGGCAAAGGCCTCCTCCTGATCCCTCCACGCATCCCGGTCTTGAGCTAACTGTACCCAAGCCTTGTCGTAGGCGTCCAGTTCGTCACGCTATCGCTTCGTTGGTCTGCTGCGACGCCTTGAGCTTTTGGGCCTCCACTGAGAGGTTATCTTGGCTCACAGGTTTTCAGGAACGCGACAGACGTGACCAGCCCAACTCCATTTCAGCTTCGCAGCTTTTTGGACTACATCAGCAATCTGAGTTTGGGAGCGCAGTGTCGTTTTATACGAAGTATGTTGCGCTCCATTGCTCTTTGACAGACCCCGAGATTGGACTTTTGGACCTTTGTAAGTGACCAAGTCTGCGCGCCATAAGTTAGTATGGGAAGGATGTACGTGTCCATCTGCTTCTTTTTAGAGATATTGGGAGAGTACGCACCATAAGATCTTTCATGAACCAAGAGTTCCTCCAGGCAATTTTAGTTCACGTTCACGTAATATCAAATGTACTGATTCGACCGATTTGTAATAAGCTAATAAGAGATTAACTATTTAAAAAAATATATAGATAATTTCTTCTCCAAAATGCCACGCGAGAAAATGGTGAAACTGACATAAAGTTCCCAAAACCAGGGATAGGTGGCATGTTTCACAAAAAAATTAAGTTCATGACTTTTGACCAAAAATAATTTCTCTGAACTTTCATTACGTCAATAACCCACGTCACAATTTAGCTTCTATTAACTCTATTGAAGCCTTCTGTAGTTTATTTTGATATAATAATACACCGAATATATTTTTTTCAAATTACGTAACATATGACCTCCAAAATTTCAAACTGGAATATATTTAATTCTAGATTTCTCAGAATGTAAACCCAACACAAAATGTGTTCCAGAATTTCAACTCTATATTTCCAAAAATTTTTCATAAATACAAATTTTGTTGACAAAATTTGTATACGCATACAAATTATGTCAACAAAAATTTATATGGGAGTTGGCCATTGTTCTTTGCCATTTACAATATAGGGAGCACGGCGGGTGTAATTCTGTGTATTTATAGGGACGACAACACACGAGCGGGCGCGAGACGGGTGCAGGTTGGATCCTGCACGAAATTACACCCGTTGGGTTCCCGACCCGATACGCGCCCGACCCGCACCCGTTCTCTGTGTGTATCATGCTTTAAACTTAAGTGAGACAAAAACTTTACACTAAAGGTTATTTATTATACAGCTTTTGCGTACTTGGATGATAGATAACCATTGTAGTGACCCGTTTAGCTCTTGTAGGCTGTCTCGATCTATCTTATTTGAAATTAATATTGTAAATGACAAATGTATACAAATGTTTATTTATAAAGAGCAACCCCAAGAGTTATTTACTCATTTTTCTCCGGGGAATCTTCTTTACGAATGAGTAGTGGAGTTCAATCAAAGCGATGGTTTAAAGTGTAATTTGCTTACCTTTAAAATATAGATTACTTGAGTTTTCAAATTTGGCTTTGAATTTAGATTGATGACCTCCGCTATCATGCGACTTGCACACCGGTTTTCACGGTGTCGCTAGCTTTGAGGTCCCGTGTTCGATCCCCGGCCGGGTCAATTAAGAAAATATTTGTATATTGTGAAGTCTACGCTACTTAGTACAGGGATAGCTCAATAAAACGAGGTTTGTTTACTTCACGTACGCGTACAATACGCCCGCTCATACCACTGTCTAGTGTCGTAATGGGGAGAACGGACGGGCCGCAGCGTAACTTATATTGTCTACTGTCTATGGTATATTTTACCTATAGATCACATATACGAGTATTGTCTCGGGTGTGGGTGTTTGTAGTACCGTCGTTGTTTCCGATTTCCATAACATTAGTGCTTTTGCAACTTACTACGGGATCAGAGCAACGCATGTGATGTTGTCTCTAATATTTATTTATTTTACAAATGTAAAGGCGAAATGGGAATGGCCCGTGTAAAGTGTGGTGACCGAACGGTTTCGCGAGTGTGGAATGCACGGCTCGATGCTTAATGACCGTACGAATTTTTATTGTGTTCGGATGTACTAAATAGTTTAATTTTTTCATGAAATACCCACATGTTGTATTATATGTCAATATGGTCTAATTAGGTGTATGCTAGAGTTAAGTGTGTGAAATAAATATTAAGCGTAAGGATAGAATATGAGCTCACCAGTATTGAGTCAAACCAGCTATGGTTTTTACAATACTGTATGCTTTAGTAATGTCATTGATATGTGTGTTAAATAAATAAATTAAAAAAAATTACGTAACTTAGCAATTTAAGTATGCAGTAGGGATTTGAATGGTCGTCCTCTCAAATGAGAAATAAGCGTTCTTCCACTGAGTTACAACAGCTATTATTAAATTGATGAATTGATTGTTCGACTCTCAAATGATGAAAGATGTGAAAAAATGGAAAGGGGCTGTTTTGGGCCACTCGGCTGTTGAACGTAAAATGTATACGGTGATAAATCTATTTCTTTACGGTGATTTATACTCGTTCATTATGCTACGGTCCAAATTTCTCAGATGGTATATTTCTCGAAATATTATTTAGGTCGATTTGACTTATAGCCATATCTACGGAGAAGAATGGAAAATGAATAGTCGACTCCGCGAAGTAGGCGTCATTCTTGTACTATACACAGTTAAGTTAATATTTATATTAATCGTAAGACCTTGTGATAACTCTACTTTTTTTTTATAATACAA
>NW_020655013.1:0-15394 GCF_003589595.1 Hyposmocoma kahamanoa | reverse complement strand
AACAATTTAGATTTTCAGTACAAATCGGCAATTTCATACTTTAACCCCTATTATTTTAACACTTTTATCACTGTACTATTTGCGTTTTCTCTGGAGTTGCTCTTATATTTTTTTATTTGACCTACCTTTATTGTTTTTTATTCATAAATTTGTATTAAATTGTTTTAAAAATAAATGAGTTTTAGGCCTTCATGTCTAATTATTCGAAGATGATTACTGTAGTACAAGAGCACTTGAGGGATCCTGGCAATATCTTGGTGACGCAAGTACTGGATGACGAACAGTTTTTGAGCCGATACGTGTATGACAATTTGATGTGTATTCTTCTCATAAAATGGGAAACTACGAACTATTTGATATTTATGAATATTATAGAAAATTCGAGTACCACTGTGGGGTACTACACCACGAGGCCAATCCTCTTGATACTATTTCTAAATAGTCCACAATGTCAAAATACTTCTATAAATCATATCGTAACAATTGTGAAAAAGTAAATATCAAAAGTTATAGGTTTATAAGAACCCAGTTATGTACCTAGCTACAAAGGAACATCTCCAGTCAGAGAAACACCAGTTTTATTTACTGCTGTTGATTTGTTTTGGTTTCTCATTTCACATAGGTCCAGAAAAGTGCAATGGAACCTACTTTTTCTGTTCCCAAATTTACTTTGTGGACTCGTAAATTTGAGAACACACAATTACGATTACGATTACGATTCAAAGTGCATGGAAATGGGAATAAATGATTGTTTGACTTTCACTGTTCTACGGAACTAAATAAGTAATGTCACTTATTTTCATAATGATTCACATTCATTATCATAAACCTATTGCAGTTACCGCTTCTGAACCATCGGAGTTCTTTATATAGGCAAATTTCTTCAAACTTGAGCTCAATAGAAACTTGAGAATAATAGGCTGTCATCGGAAAACGCTTTGCATCCTTTCATAGGATATGGGGCACATTGGGCCACATTTCAATTTACAACGGTACCCGCGACCGCACTGATAAATCACCGGACACCCACTCGATGGATCGGAGCGGAGACTGCGAGAGTCATGATTCCTGTCGGTTTTGATTTTAACCTTATCCGTTTTGAGGTATGTACTCAATTTCCAAACGCTTAATTAGGACAAAGAGATGAAATTTTCTTGTTATCGCTCAAAATTCCATTTCGTTATCTCATTAACACCGATAATGTATTATATTGCGTAAATAAAGTTGTTATTGAATATTGTGTAGGTACATCGCCTTAAGTTTCGATTTCATATTAATTGTCGTACTAATTTCTTGAGTTCAGAGGGTACATACTGAATGAATGAAATATTCTTTACTGCACGTTAAAAATTAAAACGACAAAACAGAACTATAATGTAAGTATCACAGAGTAAGAATGTACAACAGGCGGCCTTATTACTAAGTAGCAATTTCTTCCAGCCAACCTTAGGATATAAATTTAACAGTTGGAATTGGGGGTGCAACCAAAGAATATCTTGTAATGTAAGTGGCTATAAATAAATACACTACTCATCAATAAAGTAAATATATAAACAATAATATCAAATACATACATTATCAGAATAAATACACAAATAATAATTATGTTGTACTCGTATATATAATAAGAATACTCAAATACCTTTGTAGGAAAATAAAATGAATAGTAATAATAATGAGATAAATATATTTCAAAGAAGAAGAAAATAAAATGAAGGAATGGAGACAAAAAAAGACTTAGTAGTTAAAGAAATGACCCTTAACATGACGAAGAGAAGGGGATCGAGGAATAGGTTCTGGGAGAGAATTTCTATAGACGGATAGCAGATACATCAAATGAGTTAGAGTAAAAATCAGAGGCATGTTCTGTATGAGTGTATCATAGCGAAGAGGACGGCAGAGTGTAGACGCGTGAAAAAGAAAACTTTGTCTATGGTAAAGAGGCGTAAAGGAATAGAATTAAGTAGAGTAAAGAAGGGAAAGTGTTGAAGCTTGAAGGTGTCTATGCCGGTGGATGGGCAGCTATTTAAGTTGCGCGCGAAACTGGGTAACATGGTCAAACTTACGAAGTGCGTAAACAAATCTTACACACGTATTTTGGAGGGGTTCCAATTTATTAAGCAGGGCGACTGTCAAATCCGGATAACAAACATCTGCTTAGTCCAAAATCGGATGTAGAATGCTCTGAGCCAGCGTAATTTTAGTTTTAATTGGTTAATGATAAATGTGCACCTAACACCCCTCCTTCCTGCTAACCTCAGAAACGTGCGGCTTCCATGTAAGTCACTGATCAAAAATTACCCCAAGTTCTTAACTTTCTCATTAATATACATAGTTCATTAATATACCGGGGAACCAGGAGGTCTACACTAGTTCTCTGTCCGACATCGGTCCGAAACAATTACTGTCAAATATGCAATGCTCGACAAATTTAAAGATGCATGATGCGAATGACGCTTCATACTTGGCATTGTCTTTTGATTTGGTTCTATACCTGGGTCCTATACCGCCGCCAAATACGCACGTTAGATAGATTCCACATTAAGTGCCTGCGAGACATTCTTAATATCAAGTGGTCGGATCGGGTAAGAAACACCTATGTGTTTCGGCGGGCGAATATCTTCGGCATTGAGGGATATCTAATGTGGCGTCAGCTAATTTGGTGTGGACACGTCTCGCGCATGTCTGAATCGAGAGGTGCGAAGCGTATCTTCTTTTTTGAACTGCAGAATGGCAAGCGGAAGCAAGGCGGCCAGTTCTTGAGATACAAGGATGCTCTGAAAAGACACATGAAAAATTGTAACATTGACCCCGCGAGGTGGGAGATGCAGTCAAGTTGCCGTTCTGGGTGGAGGCACTGTGTGAAAACTCAGGTGACAAAATTTGAGGAGCAGAGATTGTCAGATCTGGACGCGAAACGTGATGCTCCCAAAGCTAAGACACCTGCAGCCATCTTTTATTACTATGTTGACGGTGTCCTTACTTGTCGCCATTGTTCGCAGACATTTACCAATAGGATTGGCTACTGTAGCCATCTAAGGGCACATGAAAGAGAAAACAACCGTAGCTCTAATTCTTAACAATAGCAGTCGCTGTAGCCGAAATCGGGTAGAACATACACGCATACTTATTTGACAGAAATTGTTTACGACGAATGTCGGAGGAGAACGGCGTAGACTCCCTGGTACGCCGCAGTCCGTTCGCCGGATGTATTGTTTGCTCGAATGATAATACATATGCAGACGGCGGCGGCGCCCCGCAACGTTGTTATAGCTCTTTTTGTAATGAGTTATTAAAGAAATAATGCTTAAGCAAGTAATTTTTGGATTGTGCCGTTACAGGTAGAATTTTACAATGCTCAAATAGTTTACTGTCTTCATTAGAAAATTGATCTTCGAGTTTAATTGATGCAATAAATAAAAATAACAGTGACGTAGGTTGACTTTGGACAGCTTCTATAGATGTTGATCGATGATTAAAACCCAATTTGGCGGTAGCTAATTGAGGTTATTACCGTGATTGATATAAAATGCGTCCATGCGGTCGAAGCATGATCAGTCATATTTTTGTGAAGCAAATCCAATTTATTACAAAGAATTGTGGTTAACTTTTAAGAAGGTTCTTCTAATTTGCTCTCTGTTAATTTACTGAAAATTCTTCTTCTTAAATATGTTGTTCGACGTGATCAGTACCTCGTAAGTCGTAATAAATGACCTATATTTAGTTAACCCTTGACGAGTTAAGAGTCGATACTATCTCAGCTCGAATTCCAATTTTTCCCGTACTAATACGGTTCATTTCAGAATTCATTTTTTTACAAACAAAATTACAGCCATTTGGAAAATACACTTATGTCCACTTGCACTAAACCTAGGTACGTCTTAAACCAATAATTGCAATGCAAAAGAGACTCTTAATACATTGTGTTAAGAGTGTCTTATCAATTTAAGCATTGGTTTAAGACATACTTAAGTTTAGTGCAAGTGGACATCAGTATCCTATACGTGTTTTATTTAGTTTAGTATATTATGTAAAGCACCCATTGAATACAGTTTTCTCGTAAAATTTCGAGGTAAGTTTGTGTTTTTATTTCAATCGTGAAAATTTTCAAGAATCGTGTTTTCATATACTAATTAGTTATATCGTCAATTTTACTATATTTTTTCAATGCTTTCATTATTATACGGAATCAACCAAAGCCATTTGAGGTTGTATCGACACTTAAGACTAGTGTTATCATCTGTAACAATCATAACAATAGACATGTTCTCCGAAGGTCGTCAAGGTAACATTAGAACAGCACCTTTAATAACACCGCTTCATGTATCTCATCGTATCCTATATCAGCAATCGACATTACCATTAATAGGATCCTATAGATTGCTATAAATAGCTCTAAAGTTACATATTGTTGTAAAATGTTTATGTGCTTATGTACATTAGTAGCAGTAGAGCTCCTTGTGAAAGAGTTCGTCCAGGGAAGTACTGCCACCTTGCCAGTTTCAGCAATGGAAGCATTACTGCGAAGTAAGATTGCTGGTGAAACAGGCACATGAGACTTGTCAACTTATGTCTCAGGGTGATGGGCGCAGTGGCAGTGTCCCTAAGATCATGACGATTTAAAGCTCTGAGTGGCACTGCAACTGTTACGTGTTGCGCACGACTTGTGCGTGCCGTCACTTGGTGTTATAAAAAAAAAACTTTGTATATCCATTATAAGAAAGTATTATATATTAACATAGGTGCCAATTTGTGTAACATGGATTATTCCATCCATGGAAAGTAAAAATTTTGGATTCCACTCTCACTCTCATAGACCCACATTAACGTCTCATGCACCCCCTATTTTGTAATGGACCCCTTGTAGGTTGAAATGTGATAACATTATATTACATTATACATAGACCCTCAGATAAATTACTTTGGGAATCATCACTATAAATAGTAATGAATATCAAATAGAACTTTCCTGTAGTATTATGTATTATTTATGAAGACGATTACTTTTCATCAAACATTTCAAATCCCAATACACACTTAGAACGTTCTACAAGTTAGTTGAGAAACTTTAAACCCTGCGAGACGCACAATTCTGTAATATGAAACGGTTTGCAACTAGGTAGATTTAATTTAATAACAGTCAACCAGCAATTTGAGGTATTGTAAAATAATCCATTAACCCTTGTCGATGTAATAACTGACAGGCAAAGCTATCTTGAGGGTATCCATTATTAGATTCCGGACATGCGTAGAAAAGGTGACAATGATGCTGTTTGCGGCATTGGCTATTCAGTAGCGGTATAGCTCTTTGCGATAGACATAGATTTTAACCTGGCGGGAGTGCGGCCGGGTGTGACATACCCACCTCTTACATTTTATGAGTGTCTTTTTCTTATTAGTTATTCAAACATTTTGTTGTTTTGAGTTTTGCCAGCGCTGGTCCATGACCATCTTTTATGGGTTGCTGAATATAGCTGCTTATAAAGCAAACATAAGTTTTTATGAAAATTACGGCAGGAACTCCAAACGAATTGAATTTATCCGTAACTTAGGCTTGTCTTAGGTCATGAACACCTAAGATTGCGTAAAGATAAAAAAAATATTCCAACATCTATTCATTAGAAAATCTCATCCTAAATCAATGAACCTCCAGGTCTATCATTGCAAAATGCTCTTGGTTACTACATTTGTTATGGAGATTTCCCAAGCAAGAAGGATCGTAAAGGCTGGCTTTGGTTGTACTCCAAATCGCGCTACTGAAGTGTGCAAAAGTATAAGTTTCTATGGTTTCTTCATATATTTTGTATTAATTGAGATTGACGGAAGCATTTGTAGGGCACTGAACGGCACTCAAGTAGTTGAGACAATTCGGTCCTATTTCTGCTACCTAAGGTTTGGCAATGAACTGCATGCCTTCACGCTAGTGAAACATATTGTTGGGACCATAACCCTGTAAATTTACCTTTTTTGTTAATATACGCCTAGGGACACGGTATCGAATCAAAAGTATCGATACTGTACTCATGAATAGTATCACCGAAAAAGTATAGTACTTATAAAAGCATCGAAACAAAAGTATTAATACTTTTGTCTTGCAAATTTTCCCTACTTAAAGGCAGAATAATACATATAAAAAAATCTCTTTTTTTATTGATTTATGATTTTTAATTGAAACAAATAATAAAAGAATTTGATTCATTCAATCTATTGATAAATTGGATCAATCGTCATTTCACATTAGTTGTATTACGTAAATTTCCAATTTCTCACTCCTCCTCTGTACAATCACTTAAATACAAAAATCTGTTTGGTGACAGTCTGTTTCCCGTTTTTGATACTGGTTGAGAACAAACGTTCTGAAGAAAGGACAAACTTCTTTGAAAGAGGCAAATGGTGGCATACAATATACAGCCAACTAATTTATGATAAATAGTAGCCATTAACAAAAAATCGCCAGGTGGCTTGCGTTATGATACGAGGGGTCCTAAGTAGGAATTAGACACGATTCTTGTACAAAAGTATCGGTATCGGAGGGAAAAGTACTCGATACCAAAAAGTATCGATACTTTTTCCGTGTCCCTATCTACGCCTTTCTGCACGGAACTCTGCGTCTCAATTCGTCGTACTACTCAACCCCTTCGTTGACCAGCGCTACACTATTATATAACGGTCTTACAAAAAATATACCCTGCATCAAAGGATATTGTCTAAAGAATGTGCTAATTTGTTATTGGTTTGGTACTCGCACTTATAAAATCCAGAAAACAGGCCAAAATAAAATTTGTTTCTATTAATTGCGTCGTTGCCATTGTCACTCACTTTTACAACAATAATAATAAAAAGTAAATGGTTCGACTTCAGTTCTGCGAGTGGTACGGTGAGTGTGGTTTGTCGGAAATTTGAATTAATCAATGCTAAACTGTTGCAATTATAAATAAATAACCATAGCAAATTTAAAGCGAGCTGCTAAAAGAGCTTATTTGGGGCAACCTACGGGTCATCGTCCAGTAGACCGCCCAAGCTATCGCTGGCCGGGATAGGCACAAGACCGACAGAAATTTTGGTGTCGGACGCCAAGATCCACTTCGGGTCACTGAGCCAGCGAAATAAGCAAATTTAAACATTGTTAGCTGAGGTACATACTTACCATATAACAATAAGAAATTATAATAAAATATAGAAACAGTTATGTTTACAAAAAAAGAAGATTCTAACTATCGAACTGTTTTTATAACTCACTGGAGTTTTTTTAATTATAAATCAATAAATAGTAAATAAATAACTAGATAAATGCAATATCGAGTATATAATAGAAATAAGGAGCAACCATTCCTGGCAACTCATCAGGCAAATGGGCCTTTTATCACTTTTAAATATCGACTCACGTTTGCTCAGAAATCACAAATTAGAAAGCTGGAACAGTACAGCGCCAACAACTGATCTGCGTGTACGTCTCCGTATATTCCAAAGATATTCTGTATTTATTGTAATAAAGATAATATCTCTAAAAATGGGGGTCCATTCGGTGGTGAAAAACAGCAAAATATCTAAGAAAGCTCAAGTTAAATTGGTCGATTTGAAATGAAACAATTGACGACATCCGTCGATTGTTTCGAATTCGAGCTGGCCAATCGGAGTGCAGTTGTCACCGTATTGATTTGGCAGAATAGTTTTCAAGCAAATTAAATGACATTTCGTCTCTAATTCTGGCTATATACTTGATGCCTTGCAGGGCTTATACTGGATCATGCAATAACTTTAAGACATCTTTCCGTACCACATAATGCAATAAATGATTATGACTATGGCAAAATTTTCAGCTGTTTATGTTTTACAACTAAATATAAAGAAAATAATTTTATTTAATTTAGATTTCTTCAATAAAGGTTAAATAAGGCTAAGTCGATGTTAAGTGAATTGTTAGTTTGTCTAATTCATAAGTATTTAAATATAAATGTTACAAATTAATTCTCAATTTTTTTGTACTGGTTCACACAGAACACTGGCCCAAGCCTAATAAATATAAATAATAAGGTTTTAGGTAACCTTCTTAGAGGAGATGTCGTAGTTACTCTGCCGTATTTGGTGACGTATCTTGGTCTTGTAGGCCCAGCGCTGGTCGCCAGATTTGTAGAGAGGGTTCCCTTACTTGATGACGTCACCAAATTGAGTAAAAAAACTTCCAGTCCAGTTTCAGGTTTTATTTCCAAAAAGTACAAGGTACTAAGTTAATTGTAACCGGCGAGAGCGGTACTACACGTACAAATGCAAAAAAGCATAAAAGTAACTATCAGATTAGGGACAATTCGATACAGGTAAATACGAATAAGTACTCGATATTTTTGTTTCGATACCGAGTACTTTTAGTACCGAATCCCTTCTTGCGATTTTTACTGGGCATTGGAAGAAAAATACTGGTATCGACTCGAAACACGCACACGTAAATATTTGACCATAATCTCACTTCCCAGGAAAAAATCATCTTTATTTTTCTTTGCATTTTCACCGTTTTACAGCACACAACCGCAAACCGCGAAGTACTAGAGTAAAAAAAATGCAGCTCTATCTATAGTATCTATGGTCCCTTTCGATAATTTTTTTGTATTACAGTTTTTATATAAATCTATGTTCAGTTTAGGTATTATTACGACAAATCGCAGTAACAATCGATTATCAAAATGTCGATCGATTAGCGGAATTATCGATTGTATCGATTTAGCCATAATACTTTAAAAAAAGAAATGAATGTTTATTTGTTTAATTGTGCAGTGCCTGCTTGTTAAAAGTTTATACTTTTTGTTTTATTATGGCGCCGCCAAAAGTATGTATGGACATATTTTATATCTCCTAAAAAGTACCGATATGAGTAAGTATTGATATCGAGTTCTTAGGTTTTCGCGATTGTTACACATAGGAAATGAAACTATTTTTCCGGATTTAAATAGCGTATATTTGTTTTTTCAAACAAATCCGGAAAAATAGTTTAATTTCCTAAGTATTCGTACTTTTGAAGTACTAGTATCGCATGACGAATGGATTACTACTCATTTGAGTAGGTATCGATACTAGGTATCGGAACATCCCTATATCAGATAGGTCCAGACAGTCGTTCCCCCAAGGACTCTATTCTAAGAAACAAAAGCATCAATAGTCCTCATGTTTCTCACACTTTAATAAAATTCGGTTCAAGTAGTTACCATTTGAGGGAAAATCTTAACACCGCGATGCAGAAATAAGTAAACCCTGTTTACTTATAATGTCATCTAGCGGATTTTTAGAGAACTATCTGACAAACAAAGCTGATTAGTAAATTCTTTGATATAAAATAGGTTTGTTACACATTTTTATTTCTATCTGAAATTAAAGTGAAGATGATATTGAATTTTGAATCGAAGAAAAGCCAAAAACCATTGTAGAAAACTACTGTTGAACAATGTGGATTTCTTACAGTAATAAAGAAGAAGTGCTCATCTCTTAGAGTACCTCATACTTCACGAACACAGAAGCAGGAACGAAAGTAATAATCCGAAATTTATATTCGCTCAAAAGTTAAAAGTAATAAAGTATACAACTTTTCGTCTATAATTTACAGATGTAACATACAATAATACGACTTATAGTTCAGTTTTAAAACAATTTACGACCGCATACGTTAGCATTTGGAATGGAATAAAGATGTTCAGCTGAGCTTCTAAAGCCGGGTACCCATTAGCAAGCTTTAAATGTAACGTGGTGACATATACAGTAAAGAGGTTCTATAGCCCATTTCACATAGGATGGGTAGTGTGACTTTTCAAATTTTTACGTTGCATGCAAGATACTTTTAATTACTCTTACAATTAGGTTAGAAAAAGAAACAGTAAATTTGTTTATACATGTATACTAAAAACAAACAATACTTATGAATATTTCCTTCAATTGTAATGAAAAACAAAATTACTGTATATGTATAAAGTTGATAGAAACTAAAAAAAATTAAGGCAAAAATAAATTACTTCAAGTACTTGATGTGTAAAACGGAATATTTATCCATGAGGTCGCGGGTTCAATTCCCGGGTTGGGGGAAATATTTTTATGGCCTATATTTATTTATCACGTGAGTTTGGGTGGTTGTCTTTGTGTGTGTCCATGGCACTCGAAACACAGAATCTCTCTGACGCACTGAGTGTGTGCGTTATTATTATTATTTTGGTCTCGGCCTGTTGGCTGGTTTGAACCACATTTATGGATCGAAATCAAT
This sequence comes from Hyposmocoma kahamanoa, assembly GCF_003589595.1. Taxonomy (NCBI): domain Eukaryota; kingdom Metazoa; phylum Arthropoda; class Insecta; order Lepidoptera; family Cosmopterigidae; genus Hyposmocoma; species Hyposmocoma kahamanoa. Next base: position 5,154 of record NW_020655013.1, on the reverse strand, counting down.
TACGTACGCACGCACACACAGATTTAGCAGTAGTAGAGCTCCTTGTGAAAGAGTTCCTTCAGGGAAGTACTTTACCAATTTTGGCCGCCAAGCAATGTGAGCTTTACTGCGTTCCGGTTCTGAAGGGTAAGAGTGCTAGTGAAATTACAGATACATAGGACTTTTCAACTTATGTGTCAGGGTGCCGGATATAGTACCCTGTAACTCTCTTCTTTTTGCGTCGAGAGTAAAAAGCAATTTTGCTCTCTTGCCTATAGCTTTGCCTTTATTATGATAACTTATAGTATAACTACAACTGTATAAATAATTTTCACGTTATTACAAATACTTATTAGTCAAAGGGGTAACCCTAAGGTTAAACCCAAAGTCTAATTAACTGAGAACAAAATAACAATCGTTTCGGAACTATTAGAATCCTTGCAATGAATTATTAGTAAGCTAGCTAAAAGTTCGATATTTTCAATTTTTCGTTTTCGAATTTCGAACTATTATTATTTCCAAGTACGGTTGTTGGAAAGAGTTAGGGCGCATTTATTCGTAACGAATTTCATCGCTCTCACCTCGCGCAGCCGAAGCGCCGCGCGGTCGCCGAGCGGAGTCCGCGTTGCCGCGTGCGTCTAACTGTCATGGCAAAATACGCTCTATTTGTTTAGCTTTTATGTTTTATGTATGTGTCTATGATTTACGCGGCGACAGCGCGGTTCTATTATTCAGAGGAATTTGAATGTTGTTGCCTAGTAAATAGAACTCAGATTCGCCATTAATGTACGTGAAAGCGTAACTGGGCGGTCGCCGCGCGGAAAATTTCGCGTCGTGTTACTTGGATACATACATTATATATACATTGGTTACACGGAGACGTTTAGCGGCAATGCAATTGCGCGTTTGTATCGATGCAGCCGCGGGCTTGCACCGCGTTTGCATTGCTGCTTGAAATCGCGCGTGTGTAAAGGTAGACAATTAGCTACTGCATCGCTTTTGCATCTCTGCTAAGTCGCCGTGTGTAACCGCTCTTAGGGCATACGAGAAGGGCATTATAAACTGTGCAAGCACAAGGACCTTCTAACACCTGGCCGAAACGTCGGGAGAATAGGGGTAGGTATGCAAATACCTATTAATATGTTCAATCGCGTTTATTCTCGTTTTGAACTTTAAAGTCATCTAAAAGGAATCGATCCCATCGGGTAGCCCATCAGAGTCTCGAAATCAGATGGGTTTCCGAGTGAGAAGATGAACCTGATCCCCACTATAACTTTCTAATTTGTGAGTTAAATCAATTATTGTTCCGATTTGAAATGTCAAAAGTTTCCGATCGGTCAGTAGTAAATCGCAATTATGCGCTTCGACTCGGAAGAGATGCAGTTTTCGATCAAAAACTTCGAATCAAAATCAAACTGCTGATCTTGTAGTGGAACGTTTGGTTCTAAGACCCTCCTTATGCGTTCAACAGAAATGACCATGAGCTTTTCGGTGAAGGTAAACATGTGATGAAATCTGTACGTGGAAGAGTAGGTCAGAGTGTCGGACTATTGCCTAAGGCTCAATTTGCGGCGGAACGGAATGGAAGCGAATTTGTGTAATGACACTGTACATAGCAAAATGAACGTTATGTCTTTTATGCAACGTACAAACTAGATATGAGCCAAAACACAAGACACGCGTCTTCCGGCGAATTCTCGCGCATGCTCGGGCATGCTTGCGCATTCGCGGGAATTTTCGCTGCTGCCGTCGGCGACGACTGGTGAATCCGCGGGAAGTGGCGCGAAGGCAGGCGCAGTGTGACGTCAAACGTCGACGAAATATTACAGCCTCAAGACGCAATCGCGAGAAACCTCGCAAATGCTCGACAGCTCGATCAGCGACCGCGCGCGAATTCTCGCGCAGTGAGGCGAAATTGACGATTTCCTTCCACTCCATTCCGCTGCAATGTAAATTGAGCCTACAACCCCCGCCTAATATAATAATGATGATTAATAATAAAAAAATAACTTACCAAATAATAGACTCCAAACGGCATAACTCCGACTGCGACTAATAGGTCAGCGACTGCCAAACTGACAATGAAGTAATTCGTCGCAGTCTTCAAACTTCTTTCCTTCGATACACTCATTATCACCAACACATTTCCAAACAATGTTAACACGGGGAACACTAGCAATGACAATGCCCAAAAATTATAATTATGAACTTCACAAGTCCCGTTTTCACTAGAACAGTTCCATGTTCCATTTAAAGTTCTATCCAAATCATACAGTTCACTGAAATTAGTATTTATATTTAGATTTATCAATTCCGTAGGATCGGTTTCGTCAAAATAGAGAAATGTGTTGTTATGTTTGGTAATTGGTTCACTGGAGTTTAAACACTGAGAGCATTTTTGTACTTCCATCCCGTTGGTAATGTTTTCGATGTCGCCATGCATTATTCAGATGTGTGAGATTGGGTTGGTTGGACGGGTTGTTGTCTTGTGGTGTCTGGGTAGTGGTTGTTCATCTCCTGTGGTCTCCATTCTGGAACAAAATAGGTTTTGATTACAAACCTGAGATAAAATTTTTTATGGCATTTTTCAATTCAATTCAAATATTTTTACTCAAGTAACCAGACTCCTAATGTGTTAGTAAATACATTAAAAAAATATCCTAGGGGTAGTATTGGAAGTACCCTAATAATATCCTATAAATGTCCTAGGGTTGGATTTGAATTTTAAAATTTGATAACATATTTTGGGGCATGAAGCCTACAGCAGTTTCTAATGTAGCGGCAAGGTCCATATCTTTCTACTTTAGTTTTGATTATAGTGACCCTCCCACCTAACCTGATACGAGAAGATACGAGAAGGGGCACCATAACCTGTGCGCGCTCAGGAACCTTATAAGTTCAGGTTGTGACCCCAGATCAGCCAGTGTACAGGGTTGTCACAGACCTCTGTCTCTTGACTTCATCCGGTTCTTTGAGACGCTAGTGCCTCGGGAGACCCACCCCGCATTTTCCAGATAAGTACCGGAGCTGGAGGCACGGTCATTTCCCACTGCGCATTGCACAACTAGCGGTTGCCACCGCTAAGCCGTCGACTCTGAGTCCACTACCAAATCTCCTCAATCTAATGTAGGGGCAGTCCCATATCATTCTACATAAGTTTTCTTTATAGTGCCCCTCTTTATCAACCTCTTGGTTACGCAGGAAGGGCACCATGACCTGTGTGCGCACAGGAACCTTACAAGTTCAGGTTCTGACGCCAGATCAGCCAGTGTACAGGGTTGTCACATACCTCTGTCACTTGACTTCATCCGGTTCTTCAAGAGGCAAGTGCCTCGGGTGAACAGCCCCGGGAGCACGAACAGCACCCTCCCTATTTTCCAGATAGGTACCGGAGCTGTAGGCACGCTCACTCCCCGTTGCGTATTGCACAACTGGCGGTTGCCACCGCTAAGCCGTCGACTCTGAATCCACTACCAAATCTCCTCATTGGTGGCGGAGCTGTAAGGCACGCTCACTTCCCGACGCCGAAAAACGATGTCTCTCCAGTTCCCTATAACCTAAGCAGCTGGAGGGACCGGAGGATATCTAGCTTATTCTCTACTAGCTCTCCAGGCTAGTGGCGGCAATGTCCGGATAGCTATATCCGCTATATTCCTGCTTAAAGGGCTACTCACGTGGCCCGCGCGTCTCCTCGCTTCAACCCCTCAACTAGACCGCTACTAAGACGCGCTAGCTGCTCAGGAGACAGATGCCCCGGACACATGCAACCGGGGCAGACAAACATGTCCGTCTCTGCTGCTAACCACAAACTCCAGCGAGTCCACACCCAAGTCCGGGTCCGCCAGAGACGCCCGCAAAAGCGATCTCTTTTAGAAAAAAGTCCACCTTTGCTCACCTTCTGTTAAACTGATATTTCTGTTGTAATTATTTGGTGCAATAAAGAATATATATTCTTTATATATACATATATATATATACATCTCTGAGGTTCGCGGATTTTATGTGCGAAATTTAATTTGAAAACATTCATTCATTCATTCAAGTCCCCAACCCGCATTGGGCCAGAGTGGCGGACTTTGGCCTAAACCATCGCCTGAGTGGAGACCCGTGCCCACCACCGGGACGTATAAATGTGTTGATGATGATGATTATTATTTTAATATAAACTCAAAGTCTTTTCAAAAACAATATTCTTAAGGTATGTTCACACACAACCACGCACATATGCACGCACGCTCATTCAAACACCCATCCAATCACAAAAAAACAAGTTATGTTAAACTTGATTCATGTTTGTTATATAGCTTATTATATTAATATTAGCAATATATTAGATTTATATATTGTTTAGGATAACATGAAACTTATAATACATTGTACAAAAGGTCCCAAATAAAATTAAAAAATTTGGAAACAAAGGAAAAAGAGACATATATTTACCTACCACAAATGACACCACAAAAAAAAACAGAAGAATAATAAAACACAATCAAAACTTTAAAACGTAAAACATGTGCAGAATACTAAAAAAGTCACAACTATCAAGAATGTTGAAACCAATCATGTTAAGTGTTGTTAACGACAAAGGACTTTACCTTCTGAACTTTCAGTTGACATTGGAAGTTGAAGGAACTTGTAACGTGACCAAACGAAACTCCGCTAGAACGAGTACAGCCTGATTACGAGACATTCCTTTGATGGATATTAAATTCCTTTCTCAGGTGTACATACGGATTTTTTTAAATAACGGTCCAAAAAGAACTTGCTCTGAAATGTTTTTTATTATTGTTATGAAGGCATGTGTAGCAACGAATATTAAGCAAAATTTAGTTTATACAGAGTGCATTTTTTATCTGACAACATTTTAAAAGTGACTCTTATTAATACTACAGACCATTACGGCATTCTATCATTCCACTGCGAGGCACGGGTCTCCATAAAGAAGAAGACATTTTATTTAGGCCATAAACCGCTACGCTCGTCTGTTCTGGGTTGGGGACACGTTTTCCAAGGGTTGTAAACCTTTTTCGACGTGCGTGTTTTTCTTCACCATTAGCGAAAGGTATTGCTACGAGAGTATATTTTTTGTTTGAAAAAGTAGTGATAAACATTTAAACAATAGTAAAGAACGACTAAAAAGTCGTTGAAAGACCAAGTACAAAGACACGACGCAAG
>NW_020655012.1:3561-21303 GCF_003589595.1 Hyposmocoma kahamanoa | reverse complement strand
CATTTGAAAAAAGTTTCATTCGAAAACCTCAAACCATGAAGATTCTATGAAAATTCAAAGAACCTATTGCAATAAAACGGCAATTTCATACTTTAACCCCTAATATAAACAACATAAACATTTTCAAACAAAAATTGATATAATTATTAATACAAAGATCGAACACTCAGAAAAACACTCAGAAAAAATTCCTTCAATCCGGTCGGATTCGAACCGACGTCTTCTTGCATACCGTGCCAGACGTTATACCAACTAAGCCACGGAATGAACCATCGGAACTCACGAATTTTTCTCCGTGCTTGCGTCGTGTCTTTGTACTTGGTCTTTCAACGACTTTTTAGTCGTAGCGCCATCTATGAGAAATCTGTCATAGATTGAGAAATCTGTCATGAGTGTTTTTCTGAGTGTTCGATCTTTGTATTAATAATTATAACAAACTAGTGGAGAAATTTCACAAAATATAATTGAATATGAATTGAATAAAAATTTAATTAAAAATTGATATCTTTATGATGTGAAATGAATGAATGAATGTATAAAGGTTAAAGGCCTCCCGTACTTTGTGCCATCTATCACGATTCTGCGGTAGTCTTACCCGTTTACAACACGTGACTTTGATGATGTCGTCTACCCATCTCGCTGCAGGACTTTAGTGTAGCTATACTCACTAAAATTTTGTATGCCTTTACCGTCCCTTTGAAAATTGTGTCTTGCGTCATTTATTATTATTATTATTATTAGGGTGGCTTCATTCAGGGCCCCTCATCACTGCGAGGGGATGCATACGCATACGTCATTTATATAGCGTTCAAATTTATGATATTCCATTTAGCTTCACAGCTTAACGTCAGCCGCATATGTCATATGGGACGGAATAGGTATTGACAACTTTCATTAATTACTTTATTAGTGAATGATTTAATTTAGGTAGGTACCGGAGTTATTAACTTATCACTATTTGACATTGTTATTGATTCACGCAATCTTGAAATACCTACGCATTACAATAAAAACTGTTATGAGGTACTAAACACCTGTTGGCTTTCAGCTAACAAAGTTTTTGTTAGTGTGCTCTGGTCACAAGGTACGTACAAGGATATACTACCTAGGAGTATCGTCTTCCTTGACATACCTGTGATTTTTGACTGTACATTGGAAATATTTATTATTGATGTACAGTACTTGGCTACAAATTACTTTCCTGATCTAAACTACTTTACCTCAAGGTACGGTAAGGTCTAAACTACTTTACCTCGCTATATACTTGTGACGGTGTGATCTTTTTACGTCGTCATCCCACCTTTTTATTTAAATTTCTTATTTTGTTCTCACACTACACTGCGGAGACTTCTACTACATTCCATCCAACAGGGCTTAACACCACCGGCATCAGCCCCCCCCCCCCCCCCACATACTAATGTGGCCACAAGGTACCTCCTTGGTATACTATTGATTTGGACATTTTTAGTGACGGGACGAACAAATCGTGCACCTGATGGTAAGCGACACGCTTATCCAGTGCAGTTGCAGTACCACTTAGTGGTAGTTAGTTTAATCGCAAAGATCTTAGGGGCACTGCCTCTGTGCTCGTCATCTGAGACTTAAGTTGACAAGTCCCATGTGCCTGTAATTTCACCAGCACGCTTACCTCCTGTATACCAAGGATGTATACTGATTTTGACTGTACGATATTTCCTTGTACACTAATTAAATGTACATTAATTAGATTGACAAGTACTTTCCTGATGTTCAAAGTAATGTACGCTAGAATTTCCAAGGTCCCTTACTAAGTCCCAGCCCTCGTTATGTCCATTACAAACTTCGCTGATGGACCTGTTTGAATTTCGCTGATGCTTTCCTATTTCCCACGAGATGTAACTTCTCTATCACGTCACACTTTTCAAATTATCTATCACTTAAATACCATTTATGTGCCGAGAGTACTATATGTTTAATATATGTATTTATCAGGAATATAGTCGTGACATTCTGGGGATCAACTGGTGAAATTCTATTTTTATTTTATTATAATAGGCACATCAACTTCGTATTGTCAATCAATGAACATAAGACATAAAAGTACAACTGACAAAATTGACAATTACAGACGTACACAATGTTTGCTATTGTTCGCGAAAGCGTCGCGAGCTGCACACGTGCATTACGTTGTTCGAGTGCCGTTCGCGCCACAATGTATATTAATATGTATTTAACTGCACGCATGCAGCGCGCGTGCAGCGCGCGTGCAGTGCGCATGCAGCGTGTTCGCGACGCATTCGCAACACACCATTATGACAACAACTTTGACATAATTACACAATGGTTTTAAAATTTACTTTGATAATTATATTTTTACGTAAATAATAAATTAATACGACTATTTAGACGACTTTCGTGATCGACTGGCTTGCACGCTGGTTTTCATGGTGTCGCCATTTCTGAGGTCCGGGGTTTGATTAATGTAGAAAAACTAACTTTTCTATATTGTCTCGGGTCTAAGTATTCGTGGTACAGCCGTTGTTTCCGATTTCCATAACACAAGTGCTTTAGTTACTTACTTTTTAGTTACTTAATCTGAGCAACGTATGTGATGTTGTCTGTTATTTATTTATATTTAAGAAATGCTGGCTGAAGTTTTGTGACTCAGAGCAATTCCTAATAATTTTCCATATAATACTGTGTAGTCTAGGCTCTACTCTATGAGTAGAATCACTGGCTGAATGAATAGTTTTGTAATTAGAATGTGTGTTAAAAAATGAAGTAAAAAAAAGAATAGAGCATCTTGACATACCGAAATATAACCAAACGCTAAAAGTATGTAAAAAAGTGCAATAAAGTAAATTTTGAAGATTATTCCGGTTTATATTCATAAAAGTACCTCTCGCTACGCATCCCAAGCTACGCCTCAGTTACAATACCTAAACCCAATGACCATCTAATCTTATCGCAAAAGGTAATTTATACACGAATTGCTATCTATCATTATCTACCAGATGAAACATAAAACGTAGTGTATCTTCAACTGCTGACAAGACAAACAAAAAAAAATGAAACAAATAGTGCCCATAACTTTATAGAGGAATCAAAATTTTTTCTTCGCTTTTCCAGTATCCAGTAATACGGACACACGCTTGGCAACAATCATAAATGAGCTCGAATTATCTGATTGTTAAATTACGTTTTTTGCTAATTTTGTTTGTTATTTCAAATTAACACTTTCTGACACGATAGTTTTTGATCTCCTCGTGCTTATATATTCCTTAATATGCTTATAAAAATAGAGTCTGAATTTAACCTACCAAAGGATGCTTGATGCAAATTCTATTGCACACAAAACAGTACAAATGACGGACTATTAGGCATTCTCTACCTACATTCTCCATTTTTTAATTATACTGCAATTTATTGTTTTGTTTCCTAGCTAACGAAACAATAAAAGAAACATTTTAGACACGGCATGTAAACAATTATGTGCACGTATTATCTTTAAGAACGTTGTTTTTGTCTGTGTAACTTCGTGAGATTGAAAAAGTATACAGTACATCCTGTAAAATATTGTACTCAATCGGCGATTTTGGTTTTAAATTTTTTATCTTATTTATTCTTTCAAATGACATAATAAAACAAATAGAGATAAAAGTTCTCTAAAATTTCGAAAAAGTTTATCGGGAGAGATTATTTGCCATGTTTACATTACATTCAAATAGACAATTATTTTCAGTTTAAATTATATAGTTTTTAATTACAATTTCCAATATTTTGCCTACAGCTTATCTAGTATATGATTATTATTTTTGACCATTTTCATACCTTTCATATGTTTTAAGCTTTATGAAAAACCGTTTGATTAATGGGGGAATAAAATTTTATTTCCTTCTTTTACCACATTTATGAATTTAATTAAATTACTAACAGTTCTACAGCTGCCTGCTGCTAATTTGCTGTAGTAAATAAGGACCTGGTTTAAATGGCGCGTATAATATTTTCTCTTTCTCTGAGATGTTACTCTTATCCCAATCTTCTTCCAAGATAATAGTTACACGAACCTGTTACAATATAGATTCCAGAGCTCTATTGTTTAATCTAATTTCCTCGCGGTGTCGGATCAAAATAGAATCAATGTTTACACGAGTACTCGATTTGATTTATTACAATTGAACTACAATTTCAAAACTATCTGAATCGTATAGATTGAAATATATATCTTCTCATGTTTCGTAATTATTATACATTCATGAGAATACCTTTATGGCAGATCAGCCAAGAATGATTACTACTTTTTCATGCTTGATTTTACTCTTTTTGCTGAATGATGCTCTATGAAATAAGAGGTTGATTGTTTATATAATTTACTTTGTCTGTCAGGTTTTTTAGTTTATGTATTAGTGTAATGTCTAATTGTGGTCAATGACACCCTTATGAATAACAGATGCAGTGTCACTCAGAGAGCCATAAGTCGCAAAGGTCTAATTGACTACTTCTGCATCCGTCACCCTGAGACATTAATTTGACACGTCTCATGTGCCTATAGTTTCACGAGTCACTTTCAAAACGGGAACGCGTTAATGCTCACTCTACTGCTTTCGGGCTTATTTACTGAAAAATTGTCCTTCTACTGTTCTGTGTTTGGAAATTCACACTAATTATTATACGCAGTAAAATCGATTTATTTTATTATGATATCGAGTAACGGGATCAACAGTCCCATATCTTTCTATATAAGTTTTGTTTGTAGTGCTCCTCCTTATCAACCTCTTGGTTATGCGGGAAGGGCGACCGAGCCCGCACTAAGTCAAATCCTAACCCCAGATTTTAGAACCGGAAAGAACCGGAGTTCTTTGTAAGGTTAGTGCGTTAGGTGAGCTGCCCCGGGTGCACGTACAGCACCCTCCCTATTTTCCAGATAGGTACAGGAGCTGTAGGCACGCTCACTTCCCGTTGCGCATTGTACAACTAGCGGTTGCCACCGCTGAGCCGCCGACTCTAAGTCGACTACCAAATCTCCTCATTGGTGGCGGAGCTGTAAGGCACGCTCACTTCCCGACGCCGAATGAACGACGTCTCTCCAGTTTCCAAATTCCTACGCGGCCGGGGGGATCGGAGGATGTCTAGCTCGTCCTCTACTAGCTCTCTGGGCTAGTGCCAGGTAGCAGTGTCCTGCGACAATGCCCGTACATAGCTACCGACTTAAAGGACAATCCAGCGCGTCTCCTCGCCTCAGGCTTTCAACTAGACCGCAACTAAGACGCGTTAGCTACTCTCGGGACGAACGCCCCGGCTAGATACTACCGGGGCAGACGAACGTGCTCATCAGCGACAGCTAACCACAAACCACGGCGAGTCCATGCCCAATTCCGGGTCCACTAGAGACGCCCGTGAAGGCGTATCACTGGAGGAGGGCTTGGCCCGGACGCCCGCCCTGGTCTTGCCACGGAGCCCGTAGTCTCCCGGAAAACCCTATCTCTTGGGTCGGTGCATAGAGACACGGTAGACAAGGAGTGATGGGACGAACAAGATAACTCGTGCGCCTGTTGGTAAGCGATACACTTGTCCATAGCAGTTGCAGCGCTACTTAGAGCTTTAAATCGCAAAGACACTGCCACTTGCCTGTCACTCGGAAACATATTTAACAAGTTCCATGTGCTTGTAATTTCACCAGCACCCTTACCAAAACCGGAACGCATTAATGCTCACATTACCGTTTTATTATTTATTATTTAAAAAAAATCATTTACGAGATTTAAAACTGTAGCGAAACAAAAACTTTAAACGAAAGATTGTTATACAACTTCAGCGTAATTGGAAAATAAAAATCCATGGTAATGACCCTTTCTATAATCGATGTGACGTTTGAAATAAATTGTAAATGATAGAATGTATTTATACGTAATTAATAGATTCAGGCGTTACTTTGCGGAAGACCATGTTAATAAAAATGGAAGCAAATTACTTCCATTTTTATTCATACGTATATTACAAAGAGTAACCCCTAGAGTTTCTTGCTCATTCTTGTCAGGGGTATCTGCCTTACGAATGAGCAGTAGAGTTTAATGAATATGACGATTTTATTATGAAAACGAACGCGGTTATCACACATTATAATATAAAAGTAACGACCATAATCGATGGTCTTCTTCAGGAGTTGAATGCAACGTTCGCGACCGCGTCACGTCTAGCACTGCGCGCTGCGGCTCTCTGCGCGCGCGCCGATGACGCAGACCGCAGAGGGAAACTCGGGGGGCTGATACGTTGCGTCAGCGCGTCCTGGAACTCTTCTTCGCTACTGCTGTCCGTAGGATTGTTGTCGGGAACAGTCCAGCACACAGAGCTCACCTCGTCGTTACTACTAACATCTGCAGCTGCATACCGAGCGACATGAAGACACAGCTTCCAGGTCGGTGGCAAGCTCCAGCCTCCGTCTCTATTAATTTTTTTTTTGGCAATTGCATCAACGAGGCCTCGACCAGCATCGGTAGAGAGACCGGTAGCGTGGCTGTTTCGTAGCGTAGCTGTTCCCGACAACAATCCTATGGACAGCAGTAAGAAAGAAGAGTTCCAGGACGCGCTGACGCAACATATCAGCCCCCCGAGTTCCCCACTGCGGACTCCGTCATCGGCGCGCGCGCAGATGCGGTCGCGAACGTTGCACTCAACCCCTGAAGAAGTCCATCGATTATGGTCGAAACTAGTCGAACCGCTTTCGACTAACACTACGCGAGTAAGTCTCGTTACCTACTTTTATATTATAAAATATGACGATTTCAACTGTAATTCATCTTACCTATGAAATAAAGATGATTTGAGTTTCAGTTTGAAACCGATTGACGGCAGAAATAGGTAAGATGGCAGTAATTCCTTGGACGAACCTGTCAAACAAAATTTTCACTTAAAATAAAAACTACAGACAATAGTTAGGGCTGCATGTAGTTCATCAGTATTCGTCTAAAAAGCTTTATTTTGTTCCAGAATGTGTTGCAAGCGTGTGTTCCTGCGCCCACGCCGAGCGGCTCCCCACCCCCGAAGTGTCAGCCCGCGTAGTCTCCATCATGGGAGAACTTTTTGTCAACGTGACCTGGTCCCTGCCCCCACCGAAATTTCCGCAGCGCCTGCCCAGGAACTTGACGAAACAGTCTTATCATGTTACGTTAGTTTCTATTTCGCATATTATTTATCACCAAACGTAATAGCTAAGTTTTACTATGAATAAATAATTGGAAAGCATAAGCCTCTCGACCTATGTGCTTATTGGGAATTACATAGTATATAATTATCACTTTGAAGAGTAATAAAAAATATCGTAAGATGAGAAGATCCCGTTAAAGTTGAAGTCAAATAATCATTTTATTCCATAGGTAACAATTTTACACTTGCAAACGTCATTTTTTAAGCTACTGCTCGTTCACTCCGCTGACCGCCCTGAGAAGAACGAGCAAGAAACTCTAGGAATTGCTCTTTTGAAATAAACTTACTTAAATGCTATGGAATACACTTTGAATCATAATTGTGTGGAATCTAGACTAATGTTGTCTTTCCATACATCTTTATCTGACACGTAGTCATAATTTTGTAATAATAATTTCAATTTTGTAACAATAATTCAGTAATAATTTTGTAACATGACTTTTCAACTAAAATACTTTTAATGTAATTTTTAAACTTAGGAAATGGAAATCTTAATATATGCTCCGTAATCTTGTTGTAATAACGTATACAGATCCCCATAAAATAATCACATTACATTGGTCAAACGAAATCGTGGTATCATGAGTTTGGACTTAGTTCTAAGTTTATGGATATCTTCTTTCTTATCGAAATTATGTATTATTTTTACGGGCATTCAAAACATTTGAGTGAATGTACTGTGATGCCACAGTCATGATACCAGTCTCCTTAAACTTTTCTCTGAGAGGGACCCGAGAACCTAAACGGTACCAGAACAAATCGCTCGTTTTTGCAACACAAATATGGTTTGTATATCTACCGCTTTACCCTACATGACAATAGTAAGAAAGTAACTAAATTAAACTAGTGTAGCAGTAGCAATATCGGCAAGCTCACGTATTCTACAAAATGCGCGTGCAGCAGAGCATAATCTACTGGCCAAGGAAGATATATGTGGAAACCATAGAAGTTTACTGTCTAAGGTCTCTCCCAAAATTACAGCTTTATTAACAATGTTTAAGTTTTCTCCATTTATTTCTATGATCGGGCTAGTCGATTTTACATTAGGTAATCCAAATTTAACACACTTTGTCTCCTGGGTTCGATTCTCAGTAGAATCAATTTAGGAATAAACTTTTCTAAATTGGTCCGGACTGAGTATTTTAATTGGATCTGTGCAGTGTATTTACCCATATTCCGTATTCGTTAGCAATGGCACAGTGGACTGGAATCAGGGACTGAGGTTAAAGAAGCGGCGAACTATACATGCCATATGAGCACCTTCGCCTTGTGCATTTGCTATTTGTTGTTTGAAGAAATGTATACTTTATTTAGTAGAGAATATGTTCTATAGTATATTGCATTTTATAAATTGCGCCTACCACAGTTTGTTTAATGAAATGTTGCCTTATTTTGTAGACGATAAACTAAAGTAATGCTCGTTTTTTGGCGATATGAATCAAGCCTAACGATGCTCGCCGTGTGCTGTCGTGCGGAACCGAATGCTGGGGTTATACAAGGATTGTAATGTAAATGAAAGACTTGTCTGGGCGCTTGCAGTGTCGGCAATACACTCAGTGGTAGGCACTTATCGCGTAACGTCGAGCGAATGACGGAACCCCGCTATTACTTTGAATTTAAACGTATAGTTTCAGCATTTCGTAAAATATTATCGCGAATGGCTACTTATACAGCACGCTCTTACGCTTGGAATGGGTTGATGCTGAACGGGTTAATTATGCAGTCTCGATGTCCTAAAATATCTTTATGCTTTATTAACAAGGTTATGGCAGAATAACAGAGGCCGTGGTTTCCCACGACCGCTGAGTCAAAACCGTTTTGTCTCGTCAATTACCACCGTGTTATTAAATAATGTATATATTTATATATTATAAAATATATTCAAGATAAATAAATTTATTTATTTATTAAAAAATAGGCACAAAAAGAAAAACTTAAATCTAGGCTGCTAACGGTGTAACAAAAACCAGTTTTTGTCTGACCGTACACCGTTCACCGTCTAGGCAAATAAATTAAAAGTTACAAATGAAACAAAAATCAATAAATATACAAGATAAATTAACAATTATTAAGACCCAACACGGAGAACACTACATCGTTCAACTGACATCCGTCCCTATGAGATGATGTTTGGGAGACCAATTAGAACTAACTTACACGCCTTATTTGCTAAACCAGCAACGACCACATCTTCACCTCTAGCACGCAATTTTCCCACATCTCCACCTCTAGCACGCAATTTTCCACGTTGTTACGGACTCTCCGGGAGGGCCAGAGAGTTCAGGCCCGTAACTACAAGCCCACTGGTCCTAAATTAGTGTTGACGACCGTAAGAGGGAAGTTGGGCCAATTACATTACGAACTTCAAACTGACCACGGAGAAGTCTGGAAGAGGCAGACAGACCACCAGTTGGCAACCAGAGTTCCTCGTCAAAATTAAGATGGTGGACCTGATATATACATGGGTGGAAATATGCTACATTTTGTTATGTCACCGCCTACCTTTCATTGTCATTAAAATATTGGTACATGTAAAAATACGTGTTTTTCAATATAACGAATATATATTAATAATAAAGAAAAATAAAAACAAAAAATAATATTAATAATTACACTAAAGTGACTCATTTGTAAATCTGTCATTAGCTAAATTCTTATCGTAAAATAACAATAAAATATTAGTGAAGTAACAATAAAAAAAAATCAAATAAAAAGGTGGTTATGTATCAAATAAAAGGGTTCATTGAGGAAAACATCGCGAGGACACCTGCATGTCGGAGAATAAACGTTCCCCATGAAGGCACTTATATATATTCCCAATATGCACAGAGCCAATAGGATTATGGCTTTACATTGTCTTTATGACGTGAAAGACACAGATAGAGGGTGCGGTTCGGGCGCTGGTCGGGACGGGACCCTTGCGCCCGCACTCTTGGTGTTGTCGTCCATATAAATACACGGAATTAGACTCGCCGCGGTTCCGACCCGACTCGCACCCGCTCTCTGTGTATTTCACGTTTTAATTTACCACGATGTGCCAAAATATTTAGTATACTACGATGCTGGACTAACCTAGCTCTGCACAGTCCACTACCTAGATTATCCTCTACTTACAACCAAATTGACGGTCGAATAGATATAGATATATTTTTTATTCTTCCCGTAATGTTTTCAGAAATAACATTTTCGAATCGCTTCCCCAGTAATTTCATAAGATTTTTTGTTGTCTTTTTTGTTGCTTATTATTATTTTATTACACAAAATACTGGGTACATCCGTAAGGGCGCGTGCCCATCATGTCGTGACGACAGATAGTCGTGCAGAGTACGTAGAGAGTTGTATATTCAAATGAAGTTGTTCACATATAGTAAAACGTTACGACGATTAAATGCCGTTCACGACTTTTTTGACGTTGCGACGACAGACTGTCGTGATAATAAGAAGAGCTATAAGGACAGTCGTCTGACAATAAATAAAACGTCACGATAAAAATGTTACGACAGATAGTCGTAGCTTCAAACGATTCTGTCGTGCAAACGACAAGGTGGCTGCCGTGAACCGATAAATTGTCGCCTCGGTCTAGTGGGAACAGCAAGACACGACAGTCGCTCAACGATAAAATAAACAGTCACGACAGATAATCGTGATATGGGAACAGGCTAGACGCGACAGTCGTCCATCGACAAATAAAACTTTATGACATGATACGAACGCGTTCTAATAGGTGGACATATAAGTACTTATATTACTACGCTGTACACTGTTATCCAAGATTATATGTACTACTGTTGATGTATAACTACACTCGCGAGCAATCAAACCGACTCAATGTCTAAGCGCGCATTAAGAGTAGGTTTTATCAAAAGGTCTACTACCGAATTATAAAAACGTTATATGTTTAAAATGCTTGAAACTTCAGCTTTAAAAATGTATTATCATCAATATCGATTCAGTAGTTTTAAAAAAATAAAATAAAATAGGCAGTACAGGAAAATTTACTCGCGGTACCCAGTACGAGTTGGGCGACCAACTAACCCTATAAAACCTCCCGCACGCGGCTTATGCCTACTGTCGCTTTCCAGAAGTGACCTGAACGCATCTCCGTGAATCGCCATCACTATTTTGACAAAACCATGGATACAACACCGGAAGAAGCCGTTCAAGTTGTTGCTCTTTTGCAACAGGGACTTAGTCAGCGATCTGTCGCTGCTCAACTGCACCTAAGCCAATCTGCTGTATCAAGGGTATACAGAAGATTTCTAGAGACTGGTGTATTCGACCGGAGGCCGAGAAACAGCCGTCACAGGTGCACAATTCAAATCGACGATCGGTTCATAGTCTCTACATCTCAACGATATCGCCACCTGACTGGTGTCGACGTACAGCAAGAGCTAAGACATGTTCGAGGAGTGGCTGTAAGCAAGTGGACAGTTCGAAGACGCGGGAGGGAAGCCAACCTTACACCAACACGTCCTACAACTGGTCCGAAATTGACGCCAAGCCATCGACAAGCGCGCCTGCAATTTGCTAGAGAGCACCTCAATTGGAACCACGAGCAATGGCGGGCTGGCTTGTTTACTGACGAGTGCAGAATGTGTCTGCATGGCAGTGATAGAAGAGGTCGGGTGTATAGGCGCCCAGGTGAACAATTTTCGCAGTGCTGTTTCGCTGAAACTGTTGCATATGGCGACGGCTCTTGTATGACGTGGGCTGGAATTTCTTTAGACGGGAAAACCGAACTCGTTTTCGTGTCTGGGGGGGCCGAGGAGGAGGATTGACAGCCGATCGGTATATTACCGATATTCTCCTAGAACATGTTGTTCCGTACGCGGGGTTTGTAGGCGATAACTTCTTATTGATGCACGATAATGCCCGGTGTCACACTTCGCGTATAACTAAGCGGTTTCTGGAAGAAGTCCGTATACAGACCATGGACTGGCCAGCGCTTAGTCCAGGCATGAATCCCATCGAACATTTATGGGACGAGCTCAAACGAAGGGTCCGAGCCAGAAATCCGGCCTTCAAATATCAATGAGCTCAAGACGGCGTTGTTAGAGGAATGGGACGGAATTCCTCAAGAAGTTATTAAAAAGTTAATCAGGTCAATGAAAAATCGACTACAAGCTGTTACTAGGGCTAGAGGGGGTAACACCAAATATTAATTAAATAAATTTATTATTATTATTTTAATTATTTTTGTTTTAATTTAAATAACAATCTCCATAAATTATTTTTCTAAATTCCTATTTTCCCTAATTGTTAACTCTATTACCATTATTTTTACATTAAAAACCACGCAATCGATTTTTATGCTAATGAGACCATCTTACAGCTAAAGTTTCAGGCTATCAGAAAATAAGACATTTTTATTAATTGACTGCGTAGTTTTTGATAAAAACTACTTTATATGCAGGTGTAGGGTCTGAGTCGGTTTGGTTGCTCGCGAGTGTATAAAATATAAAAAATAATAATAAAAATCCGTGCCCACAAGTGTCACGTATGTGTGTTGCTGATAATTAATTTTTATTAAATGTCACGACGGATGATGGAGGAGAATTCGAATACAGATGATGGCTATAATTAATGGATGGATGCTTTAATGATTATACATCTAAAGATTTCCAAAGACGTATCTTTTTGATTGTATGTTCACTTCTTCTTCTCTTATTATTATTACTTCCAATTCGTTTTTCCTCATTTCCATGCTTGACACGTTTTAAACATGAACGTATTCAATACTTCAGTGCATATGTAATTGACTCTTAATAAGAAATTTGTTTTTGGCGGCGTTGTAAAGTTAAAGTTCATGAAAACCAATAAGCGGATTTTCCGCTTACGTTTCCAATTATGCGTCTTGTTTCCCATTTCCGGATTTGTGATGAATTCTTGTTAATCGAGGATTAACGGATTATGTTGAAAGATGTTATCAATGTATAACATAATATTAATATATGTATGAAGGATATACGAGATAATTATAAATTTTGTATGTATGTTACGCGATAACTCAACATTTGTGAACCGATTTTGATGATTCTTTTTTTTTATTGGAAAGAGGGTACTTCAGTAATCGTCCCATTAAAATTTGGAGACAATATTCCACCACTAAAAGTGGCAAACTAGGGAATGAATCCAGTTTCGCGCACTTTCCGGTAATCGATTTCAATAAAACTATGCAAATAGTACCACGACAGATAGTTCCATGAACTTTTGAGATCGGTTTTTTAGTACTCTGTACGAAGATTATTAAAACAATAATAAATTTACGGGCTTTGACGGAAATAAATAGTGGTCACATTAGCCATGAGTGGAGATGCAACAGGGAGAAGATTTCCAATCTATTGCAGAATTTATTTAGTAACTTTGGCAAAACTTTGAACAATTGCACACTAAAATTTCTTATACACGAATATTATTCTGGCACCAATTATACCTTTTCGACTGTTTAGAAAGTTCACCAGTGCACAAAATACTAATTGAGAAAGCTTACGGTAAACGTAATGTCGGACCTTTTGCTCCAGTTAAGTACATTTACGATCCAATTGTGACTTTGATAAGGGTTGTTGGAATTTCTTTGCCTGCCTTTGGAGGTCTTGACACTTTCACAAGCTTAAGCTCGTTTTCACATGCTTGTGATTGTCATAATCATAGTGTAATTAGACAATGACTTTGTATATGATTAATTACTATATGGAATGGTACACTACTGTTTTTTTATATATAATATCAAGTGACGGGACGAACAAGTCGTGCGCCTGATAGTAAGGTCATGCCTGTCCATAACAGTTGCAGTGCCACTCAGAGCTTTAAGATGCAAAGTTATAGGGGTCATAGCCATTGTGTCTGTCACCCTGAGACATAAGTTGACAAGTCTCATGTGCCTGTAATTTCACCAGCACCTTTACCCTTCAATACCGGAACTCAGTAATGCTGACATTACTGCTTGGCAGCAGAAATAGGTAAGGTGGTAGTACTTCTCTGGACGAAATCTTACACAAGTAGTTCAACTGCTAATAATAAAAAACCTTACAAGTTTGTGGGATTCACTTATCGCGAAATTACAGCTACATGGGACTTGTCAACTTATGTCTCAGGGCGATAGGCGCAGCGGTAGTGCCCCTCAGAGCTTTGCAATTTAAAGCTCTGTGTGGCACTGCAACTGTTATGGACAGGCGTGTAGTTTACTATCAGGTGCATCACTTGTTCGTCCCGTTACTTTTTCTATTTGCGAAGTTCCCCCCCTCCTCCCCCTAACTAGCAACTCTTAGAGACGGAATATTTTCTTCAAATTTAAATGGAACCTCCCCTTTTCAACAAACAGAGAATCATCGAAATCGGTTTACATGCGTAACCGCGAAACATACACAAAAATATACAGTGTATTTGAAAATCTCCTCCTTTTATGCAGTTATTTGAAAAAACGACAGTAAAGACGAGCACACGGCAATAAAGACGTCCTTTGTGCTTCGTCTCATTGCTATGTAATGTTAAATATCGTATATCTTGTCCACAGCATAGGAAAAGAAGTGTTACAACGGTCATTGCCTCGTTATTTGAACACTACTGGCTTGGTCACGGCTGGAGAGGATCCGTTATATTTGTTAGTACCTGTTACTGAGCGAACCGGGCCGACGCCACGTGACGGTGAACGAAGTAATAAGCGAATAACGTTGGATGTAAAAATACTCGCCTGGGTTGCCCTAATTGATGAAAGAGGTTGCGTTGGGCCAGAGGGAAACGCCACTGCTTATGGTGAGATGTTTTCATGAATTTTAGATTAAAATTAACTTAAGTTATTGATATATCTGAGTACAAATGTCTGTTCTCCTTCTAGATCCAAGAGAGAGCAGTGGCACGAAAATTGGACCTTATGTAAGTACTTTATTTGTTAACGTTAATTTTGTTAACGCACACACTTATAGCCCCGCACTAAGGAAACCCTGTATCGCGGGTGCCATGGACACACGCATAGACAACCACACAAATTGCACCGAAACTCACGACAGAAATAAATGTAGGCCATACGAATATTTCTCCCGACCCTAGAATCGAACCAGGAGTCTCTGAGTGGCAGACCAGCGTCATAACCGTTCGGCCACTGAGGCAGTATAAGTTTATTTTAGTTTTGCTGTTACAAATTACAAGTAATAGGGTTTTACGCAAAAAATAAGAATTAAGTGGAACCCTTACTTTGGTCAATGCCGAGACTCTCCGCTAGTGCTAATATGGCGCGTGCAATTGTTTTCCCAGAACGATTTTGTATGTAATCTTAATATTTATGTGTTAAATTGAGATCATAAGTGCCCAGTCATAAATAAATAAGTTTGTAACGACACTGCTGTGTTGATTTTCAAAGCCTCGGCAGCTAAACTACAGTGTTTACAAACATCCATCACATTGTTGTTTTTTTTTCACAGATACTATGGGCAGCATTATGTGGCGCCTGTATTGTTGTAATGGTCGGCATGCTAGCAGTTAGCGCGCGAGTTGTAAAGCGCGTTTTACGCGCTTTCCGTCCTGCTCCCGTTTCCACTCCGCACGAGTCACTGTGTCGGCCTGCGTGGTTTCCATTGCAACGGCGCACGTGAGTACTCAGAATTATATACATTGACATACGTGGCAAGGTTGTATGCTCTAGAATAAGAATAAAATCTCAAGGTTGTTTATAAGCGCCTGGTCTATTAAATTAGCAATTACAAAAGTTTCATTTTTCTTTTTGAAACATAAGCTGTCTGCAGGCGTAAGTATTAAAATTTATATTTACTGTAGCAATGTTATGAGCTTATTAAATAGAAGAAAATATCTCAGTTGCAAAACACAATGGAGCTCGTTAAAATTCACAATCTAGAGTTATCGAAGCGTTGAAACCAATTTATTATTATATTTGAAATAAATACTTTTTAATAAAGTTATATTAACTTCTATAATAGGTGCGCGGGGTTATAAAAGACTACACTGCTATTTTTCGATGTTGCTATGAACAACGCTATTACTAAAAAAAAACGTTCTTTTAAACAATATTGAGCGGGTATACGATTCGTTTGATTAGCGCGTCAGAATCGCCATTTTTTCAACCATGTCATTTGTTCGTGTAAAACCAATAGCTTTAAAAACAGGAATAAAAACATACAGCGAATTACAGGTACTAACTCACCTACACTGTATTTTCTAACGTAATCGACACTTTAGCAAAGTTGCGTTGAGATAATCCATCGATATCTGGAATCACTGAAGCGAGATCTACAACCCCTTCTAATCAGTTGTTTTATATCCTATTTAGTTTCATTTCTATTGTTAAGCAAAATCAGCTTAACTGCCATTTTTCATTAGCAATATCTCAATAGTTACCGAAATGCAAATGCGTTAGATGATAAATAGGGCAGTAAAGCTCCAGACAAATTAAACACAAGCACTAAATAAGAACGAACAATAAACAGAAAAAGTGTTAAAAACAAGCACTTACATTAAAAAAACAACCTATTTCTACGTGTGCACTCATAAATTACTAAATAAAATTAATTAAAATACGAGGGGCTATTGAAAAGTAATCTTCCTATGTACAACCAATCTACAACGACTACCGCCGTAGCCGAATGTTTACCATGAGGGATTGCCACGCAGAGGTCCCAGGTTCGATTCCCGGGCCGGGAGAAATATTTGTATGGCCTATATTTATTTCTCTCGTGAGTTTGGTTGTAATTTGTTATCGGTTATCTATGTGTGTGTCCATGGCACAGGGTTTCCGTAGTGCGGGGCTATGTTGAGTGTGTGCGTTATTATATCTGTTTTAGACTCTCGCCTCTCCCAAGGCCTAAAAGATTAATTTTGAATTTTTAAATGGGAGAGGCGGTATTTCCCGGCAATGGCACAGTCGGCAGGGGTCAGGGACTCAGGTTCAAGAACCGGCGAACAATAATTAATAATAATTATCATTATAACGATATCTATATAATGTATTAACGTTATGTGTGAAATAAAAAACGACAATGGTTACGTTTTCTTCAATGTGAAATTACATAGGGGAAAGGGAATTAAGAGTTAGAAAGGGCCTATTAAAAAAAGTTGCTCATTTTTAGACATTTTTTATTTTGATTTTTTCTTCCGCCATTTTCTCCGTGCAAAAGGAAACGTAATAAACAACAGTGTGTCAATTAATTTGAAAAAAGAATAATAAAGAATTGCCTTACCAGTGCGTGCTAGTATTATTTTTAAATTGAAAATAGTCATAAGACTGTTATGATTGTTTCATATAAATAGTCATAAGAGCGATGAACACCTTAATTTTCATTTTAATACGAAGACCGAACACTTAGCAAAAAAAATCCTTCGATCAGGCTCGATTTGAGCCAACGTCTTCTAGCAAACTGTGGCAGACGACATACTAACTAAGCCACGGAACGAATATTTCTATGTGCTTGTCGCAGATTTTCGTTTTTGATTTTTCAACGACTTTTTTGAGAAATCTATTTCTTCACTCAGCCAAAGATGTAATTAAGTTTTAGATTAATTTAGTGTATAAATAAAATGAGTAATTTCTCAAAAAATAATTGTATATCGTGG
>NW_020655012.1:0-3551 GCF_003589595.1 Hyposmocoma kahamanoa | reverse complement strand
CCTGCCATTCAATAAACTTAACCGCCTTAATTTTTTAAATGTTAGTACTGCTAGACTAGTTTACTTTAGTTACTTCCATAGTGTGTGCGTTATTATAGTATAATGTCCTATGGGATTCTCATGTGGGGTAAAGCGGCTGACATTCAAATCATATTTGTATTGAAAAAATGAGCGATTCCCTATGTGTACCGTTTAGGTTTTCGGGTTTCTCTCAGAGAAAACTTTAAAGAGACTGGTATCATGACTGTGGCATCACAGTACATTTACTCAAATATTTTATGTGCCCCTAAAAATATACATAATTTCTAAAAAAAAAAGATTTTTAAGAAAGAAGATATCCATAATATTAACCTTAGAGCTAAGCCCAAACTCATGGTACCACGATTTCGTTTAATTAAGTTAAACGACTCCTTTATGGGGAACTGTATACGTTTTTACATTAAGGTTCCGAAGCATATACATTAAGATTATCATTTCCTAAGTTTAAAAACTACATTAAAAATATGTTTATTGAAAAGTCACATTACGAATTGAAGACTACGTGTTACATAAAGATGTATGAAAAGACGACATGGCTCCAGAATCCACACAAATTTGATTCAAAGTGTATTCCATAGCATTTAAGTTTATTTGAACAGAGCAATCCCTAGAGTTTCCAGCTCGTTCTTCTCAGGGAAGTCAGCGTGGTGAACGAGCAGTAGCTTAAATGTGACGTTTTCAAGTGTAAATTTATTGTACATATGGAATAAATGATCCTTTGACTTTGTCGACCTCATTGTCCTTTTCATGGTGAGTTGAAATTTCAATGTGCACTTATTATAACCATTTTTTAAACTATTTTTTTATGATATTTTGTGAACCGATTTTGATGATTCATTTTTTTTATGGGGAAAAAGAAAACGTCAGTAGTGGTCTCATATAAATTTGAAGAAAATATTTCACCTCTAAGGGTGGCAAACTAGGGAATAAATGACTTATAAGGTCGGTTTTTTTATACTTTGTACTGAGTATATTACAAAATAAAATGAAACTAACTATTGAATAACCTAATGCACAACAGATGGACTTATTGATCTGCTGCGATTTCTTCCAGGTTCATTTACAGTGAACAATTTCGTAACGCAAAACTAAATACCAATTACACTCAATATTAAAACACAAACATCCTCCAGAAAAGTCGCCGTCCAAACGGCCGTGGGAACCTCATAATAATTTTGATGAAATCTTTTAGCCGGCCTATTTACTTTCGTCATCGCTTTAGGCACAGTATAAGACATTAAACATTCAAACTGCGGAACACGAGTCATTGTTATATAAAACTACGTAATGTAGAAATCTAGGTAATTCTTTACAGCTTTATCTAGTGTGAATACGAAAATAGTGGAATCATTGACTTTATTATTAAATGCAGAGAAATTGTAGATAAAAATAACACACTAATGCGGAAATATTTCGTAATTTAATTATTTTTTGAAATGCTAAGCTACATACAACGAAATATGCTCATAGATATACAGGTCTGCTACCTGGCTCCTTGTGAAAGAGTTCGTCCTTAACTGTTGCATTGTCACTCAGAAGATAATTTCCAGACACATGATAGACATAAACCAGCACCCGTACCCTTCAAACCCAGAACGCAGTAATCTTTTGTTAAATTGCAGCTAATTTAATTTTATAAGAGACGTAATGTTATAAGACACGATATGAAGTCTGTAGAATATTTTTTAAAGAAAATACAAATGTCGTATCTACAAACTTATAACATCATTCCCATATGTTATTAAAAGTACCGGATGAACACAAAATGCCCATTAGCTATATAAAGGAAAACATATACATAAATAATACGCCAATAAATTTCGTAATGAAATTGCTAATTGCACTACATTTCTACTTAAATATTGGAAAAAAGGTTTTTTTTCATTCATGATACCAAGTGAGTTGACAAACAAGCCGTACGCCTGGTGGTAAGCGACATACCTATCCATAACAGTTGCAGTGCCATTCAGAACTTTAAACCTCAAAGGTCGGCGATTAACACACCGCACCGTGTTTTTTAACGTTGTACGGAAGTACCTCTGTTTGTATGGAAAAACGCGCCGTCGAACACACTGACAACGCTTCTCCACGAGGGAGGGCGGCGCATGCTGTTTCCCCGCGGCCCGAACCGTATGGTACGCTAATTTATGTCTATTCCAGTAATTATCGTTCGGATTTTCCCTAATAAATAATGAAAGAATTCAGTTTGACATACGTGTGTAGTTGAAAAATTAATATTCATATTTTTTTTAATCCTTGTAATGAAGTTGAATTTTATCTTTGGTGTCTTTTTATTTGTACAAACAAAAACCAAATCGACAGCATAACTGCAGCGTCGTGAATGAGTTCTGTATTATTAACCATTCTTGTCAAAGAAGGATCTCAGTACAATCACTACGGCGATCAACTACGAAGCGAGTACTTCAAGAGGCGCGGGGCCGCTAGACCGCTGGCCCCGCGCAGATTAAACCGCGCGTTGACGCAGATCTGCGGCACCGCGCGCGGAGGTCGGTGCAGTATGTTAGTCGCCTAAGGGCACTGCCACTGCGCCCATTACCCTGAGACATAAGTTGACAAGTTCCATGTGCCTGTAATTGCCAGAACCCTTACCCTTCTAAGTCGAAACGCAGTAATGCTCACATTACTGCTTGGCGTCAGAAATCGGTAAGGTGGCAGTACTTCTCTGGACGAGCTCTTTCACAACTGCTACTAAACATTTTGGGATTTTACACTATTTTATTTATTTCACTAAAAATATTGGGGATTTCATACGTTATCCGACAGTTATGTATCTTCTTCGACGTATATACAGGTCGCATCACGATGTATTCCTTCATCGAAGAGCTCGTGATAAATTTAAAATTATATTTCGCACATAAATATTTTTAAATTTAGTAGCAGAAGAGTTAATTGTGAAAGAGTTCGTCCAGGGTAGTACTGCCGTATTACCTATTTCTGCCGCCAAGCAGTAATGTCAGCATTACTGTGTTCCGGTTTTGAAGGGTTAGGGTACCGGTGAAATTACAGGCAGTGGCAGTGCCTTTCAAATCTTTGCGATTTAAAGTTCTGAGTGGCACTGCAACTGTTATGGACAGGCGTGTAGCTTATAATATCATAAAAAGTCCGGGAAACTCAAACGCTTTAATTCTATAATGAATGGAGCTTCTGACGGCCCGCGCGTCATTCATTATAGTATAGTATTACATTATGTAGCGCGAGTAGAGATGGTAAGCGGTTTATTTAAATCGGGCTAAAACTCATTAACGCTTGAAGCCGAGGGCAGAACTATTTACAATTAAATACTCGTTGTGAATCGAGTTTGGTTCCAATTTAATATGTGGCTACCTATATTATTACCAAATAGTTATTGCTTTCTATTCTAGACGATTGAATTAATTCGCTTGAAAATCGCATTGAAATAAATAAATAATAGGGGTTAAAGTATGAAATTGCCGATTTGTACTGAAAACCTAAATTGTTTA
Source organism: Hyposmocoma kahamanoa (assembly GCF_003589595.1). Classification (NCBI taxonomy): domain Eukaryota; kingdom Metazoa; phylum Arthropoda; class Insecta; order Lepidoptera; family Cosmopterigidae; genus Hyposmocoma; species Hyposmocoma kahamanoa. The sequence continues at coordinate 30 of NW_020655012.1, read as the reverse complement.
TTTTTTAAATTTTTAACAAATTTATTTAAT
>NW_020655011.1:7367-13410 GCF_003589595.1 Hyposmocoma kahamanoa | reverse complement strand
TTTTTAGCGCGGACCCGACGTCCATATAATTGTAAGTCAATGGTAAAATAAGAAAGTTTATTTATTTATTTTTTAAATTCACCAACGCTTGATACATTCGGATACTACAACAGTTTATACACATTAGACAGGGTATTACAGTTCAAATGCTTAACCAATTATAGCTGGACATGATATGAATTTGAAAGTTAAGACAATTAATTATTAATTTACTGTAACAAATTAAATTATAAAATAAATATAATATACATTACAAATAACAATTGACTTATGTGCCAAAAATTGCAATATTGACTGAAGCGAAGCAATGAGACTACGAAGATATCCATTTCAAGAGGTAGAGCATTGATGAGCTTGGCAAATGGAGCAAAAGGAGAATTTGAACCGAGGATACTTTTGCGCAATGAGGGGTAAAATAGATTTACGTGGTACCTCGGCAGACGAGAGGGTATTTTAAACTGTATTTTAGAGAGAAGTTGCGGACTGTTAATTTTATTGTTAATTAATTTATATAAGAATACTAATAAAAAATAAATATATTTTTTCCAGACAACCAACGGCGAGCCGTTCGCGAACACCGACGCAGCTTTCCGCCTCGCCTATGCAGTTATAATGCTGAACATGGATCAACATAACCACAACGCGAAGAAGCTTAACGTACCCATGAATGTTGAGGACTTTGTCAAGAATTTGAGAGGTTGTAACGGCTCTGGAGACTTTGATCAGGCCATGTTAGAAGCCGTCTTTCATTCTATCAAGTAAGTTAATAACTCTTTGAATAACAGTAAAATTCTTTAATAAATAGTACAATAGGACGGTAAGTAAGAAATTAGTAACGAAGGATTATTAAAAACCCGAAGCCAAAGGCTGAGGGCTTTAATAACTCGAGTTTTATATTTTTTTACCGTCCGTGATACATACAATGTTTTGTCATCACATTTGCGATGCAATAAATGATCTAAACAGAAATTTAATTGAAATTCAGCCACATACTACTTCAATAATAATATAGATATAGAACATATATAGAATAGAATAATAATAACAATTATGTGTTTAACAAGTTAATTAAGATAACTGCAACCGGAAACACGAATAAAAATTATACTTAATTTCACCAAAAGGTAAAATAAGTAGTAAATTAGCGACTATGATTTTTAGTAGCAGTAGATTGATCGAAGTGTTTGTCCAGGCAAGGACTCTCACTTTACGCATTACTGCGTTGCGGTTTTGACCGGTACGAGTGCTGGTGATATTACAGCCACATGGGAATTGTCAACTTGTGTACCAGGGTGGCATGCGCTGTAGAAGTGCCCTTTAGATGTTTGCGTGTCGCTTACCACCAGGCGCACGACTTTTTCATCCTTATATCGACGCCTTACTTTCTCAAACACGTATCTTGTAAGGAGTGATTATTCGGGGAGATGGCCAAAACTTTCTATTTATTTTAATTTGGATGCATTACTTTAAGAATAGGTAAAAGTCAGTGTGTGAGTATACAGGAAATATGATATGAAATCAGCCTGTATAATTTGTATATACAATGCATTTTTTGCAGTTACTTTGCGCTTTAAGATACGAGTTTGAGAAAGTAAGACGACCATATGACGTCTTACCATGACATTAATTGATTTTTGGTGCTTTGCAAATGTTATAAATAAAATGTCAATTTTGTAATAAATAAAGTTATTGTCGCTGTTCAAACAAAGTTATCTTTTTGGTGAATTGAAACCGCTTATAAAAAAAAACTGGTATGCCAAAATTGGTCCATCTTACAGGAATGAAGAAATGGTAATGCCAGCGGAACGGGTTGGTCCGGTGCGAGACGCGTACCTGTGGCGGGTGCTCCAGAGACGTGGCAACACTCCGGCTGGCAAGTACCGCGCTGCGCCCTTGTGCAATCAGCACCATGCTAGGCTTTTCGCCGTCGCCTGTCCACCCACAGTGAGTAAATTTTCAAATATTTCGTTTGTTTCTTTATGATACACAGGTTACAAGAATCCATTTCAAATTCTTAATAACTTTTTTTTAATAAAAAAAGCCGAACTCAAAAGTTCATGGAATTACTCGTACATCTATTTGCCAAGTTTTATTGCAATCGGGTACCAGAAAGTGCGCGAAACCGGATTCATGCCTTAGTTTACCACTCTTAGGGTTGGAATGTTTTTTTTTTAATTTAAACGGAGACACTACTGAGGTAGTAGGACACACTACTTTCCAACAAAAAAAGAATCATCAAAATCCGTTCATCAAACATTTCACAATTATCACCTAAAATAAATATAAAAAAAATTACAGTCGAATTGAGAACCTCCTTTTTTAAAGTCAGTTAAAAAGTGGGTGAAGTTCGTTTACTCACCAAATGACAACATTATCGCGTGATTCGCGACAGCAATGTAATGCTTGTTAGGATCTAAATCGAAAAAAATCCCTTCCAGGTGACTGCGCTCTCGGCGGCATTCGAGCGTGCAGCGGCGCCTTCAACCGAAGAGATCGAGAGCAACAACCTCCGAGATAGTGCCGCTCTTCTCGCCTTGAACGGGCTTGAACGTTGCGCGGCACTGGTGGCAAGGCTGCCTCCTGAGTCCCTCACGTTGGATACATTACTGCTCACACTGTGCAAGTTCACCGGCCTGCTTTCACCCCAGCACGTCAATTACATTGCTATTGGTAAGTGGTTGTAACTGGCGAGGAGTTTGAAAGCAGTTGGGCACTACTACAATTGGGTAATTTTCCGATAAATTTCAAGTATTGGAAATTTCCTGAAAAAGTTAGGAATTTAGAAAAAGTTTAGATATATCCTCTGAAGTTTTATTTAGCGTGAATTATAAAATAAACGTATAACTAAAAGCTACCTAAAGAAAAACTTGATTTAAAACAATTTAGCAACAGAGAAAAAAACCTATTTAATGGCTCCATCGTTTTCGTTCAGTAACTTCAACTTTTGACAGGTGTCAACGTCAAATGTGGAAAATTAAAGGAAAAATATCCCGAAAAATGTTTATTTTTCTATGATGTTGTCTAAAAGGGAAATTTTCCATGACCTAGTGTTGGCACTAGGTACTACCGATAAGGACTGTACCAGCCCTCGAGTATATAACCAGAAATAGAGACAGAAATGTCATTTAATTTGTTTGAAAATTATTCTGCCAAATCATTACGGTGGCAACTGCGCTCCGATTGATCAGCCCGAATTCGAAACAATTGACGAGTGTCGTCAATTGTTTCACTTCAAATCGACCAGTTTAAATTGAACTATGCTATAATGGACGAAAATTGCAAAATTACATAGTTAATATTTAATTACCGATGATATGTGCTTCAGTTTCTTTTGTTATTTATATTTTGCTGTTTTTCTCACACCACCGAATGGAACAGCCCCCCATAGTTAGAGATATTATCTTTATAACAATAAATACAGAATATTTTTGGAATATACGGATACGTACACATAGGTCTGTTGTTGGCGCTGTGCTATTTCAGCTTTCTAATTTGTGATTTCAGTGCAAACCAGAGTTGATATTGAAAAGTGATATAAGGCCCATTTGCCTAATGAGTTGCCAGAGATGGATGGCCCTTATTTCCTCTTTATTTCTGGTTATATACTCAATGGTACGAGCAAAACTCTAAAGGACTTATTCTTGAGACTTTAGAAGTCGTTGCGGGGTTATTGGCGAAAAAGGAAGGATTGTTTAGTTAGTTAATAGTTTAATTAGGAAAAATTTAACTACGTTCGGGGAGAGATTTTGGCAGCTTTTGACTGATGCAGTTACGATTATTATTGCAACAAGAACAAAAATATAACAGACATTAAGACATTAGAAATATAAACATACAAGTTACATACAAAAACACTTATTGATTTTAATAGTCAAAACTCCATTACGGTAACTCAAAGATTGACTAGTCCTAGTTATCCCTTTATTTATCTCCTCTAACCTTATGACTTGTCCTCGCAACACGTACTCGCTTCTGATTGGTCAGCATACCACCAACCATAATGGAGCATTTATGACATCAAAAATAATGCAAAATTACATAATTTAACCATTGTGTCAGGTGTAACCCTGGGCCAATCGGTGAAGGCGCAGCTGGCCCTTCGACGCGCCTGCGCCGTCGCGCAGCGGCACGCCGACGCCGTGCGCGACGCGTGGCGACATCTCTTGGAGATCGTCAGGACTTTGTACATCGGAAGACTGCTTCCAAAGGTAACAATTAAGAATTAATGTATTGAAGTTCATCGTCATCATAAGAGCTCCAATAACCGTGAGTGCAGATTTATTATTTAACAAAAGTTGATGTGACCTGTATCTATAATAATAATTAATGTGCCAGAGTCACACCAATTGCCTGGTTTCAAACTAGGAAATTCTTTCAGTACGAGAGCAACGGGATGCGCTCTGGGGCACTTCCAAGAACATCCAGACCGCACTAATTTAGAAAAGTTAATTTCTCAAATTTATCGTACCGGGAATCGAATCGAGGACTTCCGCATCCAGCGCCCACAGTAAACCGTTAAGCCACCGAGATCGTTAATCACCTATCAGGTTATACGACTTATTCGTCCCGTCCTTTGTATCATAAAAAAAAAACAGTCAACAGGTCATCACTCATTGTACATATAACGGTAACAATTTTTTCCCCCAGAGTTTAGTCGAAGCTGAGGATTACTTGGCTCCGAGCGGCACGGTGTCCTTGATGAGAGACCAAGCGCGAGGCTCGGAGGCTGGCCTGCTGTCGAGCATTTATTCTTACATCGCTTTGGGGGAAACAGGTAAGGATGGTTACATTAGATAGAGTCGTTGTCGGTACAATGACGTCATATGTGATCGTTGGTGACAAATTATGGAACAGTGTGTTAAGAGAGCGTTGCGGCGTGGAAGAAGATGTAGTGACAAAGATAGAGAAAGGGATGATTTAATGGTTCGGACATGTAGAGAGAATGAATGAAAGAAGATAGACCAAGGCGAACTTTATCATGACCAAATTGAGGCCATCCTAACCGCTCACGCGATTCATGCGTCTCTGGAAGCATACCACACCTAGAGGTGCCGGTTACGATTTTATACCGATTTATCGGATATCGAAGTTATAACAGGTAAAAGAACTAATACTAATTGCTATTTCGGTAACTACTCTATCAAACCATAAAGTTTTTAATGCCTGGGTCTGTTATTTAAAAAAAATAAACAACTTCAAAAATACGTCACGACAATCGTGTGTGTTATTGTTTGGGCTGGTGATGTCGGTGTTTATTTATTGAAAACATACCGTAAGTTGAGTTTTTTAAGTTTACCCTGAATATAAATGTTTATAAACTATACTTTAAGGAGTAATTTCATGGTAAACATTAGAACCACTCAAACGGAATATTATCATATTTACCCAAGTACACCAAAAATTTCATTAGTGCTTTTTAAGTGCAGGATTTGCGGTGTACTACTGCATTTTATTTGAGATGTTTTTCTTGTAGTACGGAGGGTATTTATTTAGCAATGCAGAATAATAATTTTTATTTTTAAAAACTTGTATTTAAACTGCATCCTTTTCTAATTTGCGAAACCAAATAGCCGCCATTTTGCGGTAGGATGACCGCATCGCGTGAGCGGCAAAAAGAAGGGCCAAGTCAAGAATACCTTTAACCGACGAGCGCGTATGAAAGCACTGATGCGTGTTGATGAGGCGAAAGATGTGTACTGCCGTCTGCTGACTAAAACTCGGCTACGTGACGAAACAATTTTTTGAGATATCACAATAAACCACAACCCAGTTTTGGAATATTGAAATTGTTTAATGATATTTCAGTTTCACACGTTAACTAATTTTAAGTGTTTTCAAAAGAATTAATTAAAGAATTTTGTGCTTTGATTTAAAACGGATATTTGACCTTTTGTCACTTAGCCGCGTTTAGTTAGTGGACGGCGGTGTGTCAAGACCGTAGCAAGTGGAAGACTGTCTCTGCCTACCCCAATGGGAAAAAATCGTGAAGTATACGTATGTATGTGATCATACGAACTGCATGAAACAAACATTAAATTTAAAT
>NW_020655011.1:0-7267 GCF_003589595.1 Hyposmocoma kahamanoa | reverse complement strand
TGTTTTTTCAAACAAACCGACGTTTCGGGCCCTTTACAGGTCCCATGATCACGGTTGACTGAGGTGGTACAGTCTTCAACCAGTTATGTCTAATATTGATGCAAACCACCCTATAAAGGACCTGTAAAGGGCCCGAAACGTCGGTTTGTTTGAAAAAACAAATATACGCGATTTAAATCCGGAAAAATAGTTTCATTCCTATGTATAACAATCGCGAAAACCTAAGAACTCGATATTTAAATTTAAATTTTATTGTACAATAATTAGTCCCGCAGACTTCATTTTTCACCTAGGCTAGGGTTGGCTGGAAGAGATCTCTTCTAGAGATAAGCTCACCTTTGTATATGTCCTTTATAACTTGTGTTTCATGTATCTTTTCTTTGTGCAATAAAGAGTTATTATTAAATTCCATTAATATTTCCACATCTGCTTGCAAATTGAATACAATGCATCTAATTTTATTTAAGACTAGTATAACAGTATTCTGGCAAATACACGTATTCTATTCTAGCTAATAATTTTGAGATCGTTAAATGATGTTTCGTTTGGCAGGTATGCGAGCGCCAACACCGCATGAGAAAATCCTCATCGACACAGCAACAGATTGCGTGGCCAAGTGCAATCTGCCCGGTCTGCTAGTCACCGAAACAAAATTCTTGCAACTTGAAAGCTTGCAGGTGAGTTAAATCTATACAGAATTCAGTATAGTGTCATTTCAAAGAGGTGTAGTGTCCTTGAAAATAGATGTTTCAAATGTTATTTGTAATTGTATCATTTAAGTTAACTTTTACCATATTTAGAAAGCGAAAACCGCAAAAACTTCAAAAAATTATTTGTTTAAATTTTCATTGAATTGATATTTACTTTACTTTACTTTAGTTACTGCCATAGTATAATGTCCTACGGGATTCTCATGTGGGGTAAAGCGGCAGATATTCAAACCATATTTGTATTGCAAAAACGAGCGATTCGATCTGTGTACCGTCTAGGCTCTCGGGTTTCTCTCAGAGAAAAGTTTAAGGAGACTGGTATCATGACTGTGGCATCACAGTACATTTACTCAAATATTTTATATGCCCGTAAAAATATATATAATTTCAATAAGAAAGAAGATATCTTTTTTTTTATTTTTTATTTTATTTTATTCAGGAAAACAAACGGTCACATACAAGATTTACATAATATAAACGATAAACTACAAAAAGACCAAGCTGCTCCATAAATTTAATACAAATATAAATTTAGAATGGAATAGAATATGTACACTGCCATGGTAACTTAACAAAAAAATACATATAAATATTAGAAAGGTAAATACTAGATAGGGAGAATGGTACTTCGAGCGCAAGTAATGCCAAAGAATATGTTTCAAGTTTAGGGTAATCTGTGAAAAATAATATCGCCCACTTTTTGTCTATAACTAACTAAAGATGTACAAAAAATGTCGACATCTTTCAACTTATCGTTATAAAACTTACAAGAACGTCTAATAAAAGTGTTTTTGGCGTAATTTGCAGAACTAGGATTGCAATAAAAGGTTTCTTTGTAACGCGAGGAGATTCTTGGGACACTAAAGTTAATTAGTTGTAATAAAGAAGATGAGTCAATGTTACCATTAATTATTTTATATAGAAAAACTTCATCCAAAAAGACACGTCTGCTGACTAGTGAATCAATATTGTATCTTTTGGCAGATGTTTGGTAGTCAATAAAACAGTTTCCGGTACGGTAGTCTAATGATTTCAGAAATTTGTTCTGAAGCTTTTCAATGCGAGCAATATGAACTGCATATTGGGGACACCATACAACGCATGCGAATTCTAATAGAGATCGAACGAAAGCATAATATAAAATTTTGTATGTAAATACATTACTAAATGGTCTAGTGAGACGTAAAATCAATCCTAGCTGCTTATAAGCTCTGGAAATTATATTATCTATATGACTTCTAAAATGCAGCTTGGCATCTAGTATCACCCCGAGATCTCTAATTTCATGAACACGCTTGATTTTATTATCAGAAAGAACGTAGTCATAGTTTATAGAGTTATGTTTACGAGTAAAGGATATAACAAAACACTTATCAGAATTTAAAAACAGTTTATCCTTTTCACAATATTTTACAAATCTTTGCAAGTCTGATTGCAACTTTAGGCAATCCTCAGGGGTAGAAATAACTTTAAAGATCTTCGTGTCATCTGCATAAAGCAGATGATGTGAGTCATGAAAACAAGAACCAACGTCATTGATGTATATTGTGAAAAGGAATGGACCTAAGTGGGAGCCCTGCGGGATGCCCGAAGAAATTTCAAGGAATCTAGAAGTATAGCCCTTCAAAGCCACAGCTTGACTTCGATTAGAGATATAAGAACATAGCCATCTAAGTAGGTCTCCGTGTATACCGAACTCTGATAATTTACCCAAAAGCGTAGAATGACAAATTTTGTCGAAGGCTTTGGAAAAATCGGTATAAACGGCGTCCACCTGATAGCCCTTGTCAAGCGCATTCAGAAGAAAATCAGTGTACAATACCAGATTAGTATCAACACTCCTACCTCGGAAGAAGCCGTGTTGTTGCTGCGAAATATGATGAGACACTGTAGTACTAAGATCATCCACTACAATCTTTTCAAAGATTTTACCAAGTACACATAACTTAGAGATCGGTCTGTATTGTCGCACGTCATGTTTATCACCACCCTTCGGAATAGGAGTGATTAGGGCCCTTTTCCACATATCAGGGAAATGCCCTTCCTTAAGTGATTTAATGTATATAATAGAAAGGGGGATAGATAGTTCCTTAGACAATTTAGAGATAAAAAGAGGGTGTACACCATCCAAACCAGCACCCTTATTAACATCAACCCGTCCGAGATACTTTTCAACAAGATTATTTGTTATATAAATATTCGAGACATTGATAAAGGATTCTAAATAAGTTGATTCATCAAGAACGGCAGACGCGTCGTAGGGGGGGCTGGCCGGAATAAACACGGAATGAAAATAATTATTAAAAAGATTGCAAATAGTTTCTCCGTCAGTAGCAGAGAAGCCATCCATGGTCATATAAGACGGTGTATTGTTATGACAAAATTTAGACTTGATAAAACTCCAAAAATATTTCGGAGATGATGTAATTTTTTCCTCTGACAATTTTATATAATCATTGTAACATTCTGTTTGTAATTTCTTTTCGCGAGAACGTAATAATTTGAACTGCTGATAATCGCGAGGATCATTATATTTTTTCCACCTAGAATGGATTTTTAATTTTTCACGAATTAATTTAATGAGTGCCCGGGAATAAAAAATAGGATGCTTGTTATTAAATACCTTACGATTTGGAACATAAACTTCAATTAATTTATGTATAACAGAATAAAAATAGGCTACAGCAGTTTCCGTGTCCATACCGTTTAGCATTTGCCAATTTATATTTGCTAGATCTGTACGCAACCCATCATAATCCGCGGCATGAAACATATATTTTAATTGATCATTGGCCTCTAAATGTACCGAGTGAGGGAGCGACAATAAAAATTCAATAGCCTTATGATGAGGGTCCTCTTTGGTTAATGGTGAAGCAACAGTAACGCGGCAATCGCAGTTACTTAAAACTAGGTCCAGTATGCGACCATTGGCGTTAGAACAATTATTAAATTGTTTTAAATTTGATAAACACATGAAATCAGAAAGTGCAGTAGCCTTGGGGTCATTATTTGCGTTCAAAGTGAGATAAGAACTCTCTGTTAATGACCACAAAGCGTACGGAATATTAAAATCTCCTAATAGTAAAAAAGAATCATCTGGAAACTGTAGCATCCGGTCGTATACACTATCAAAAAATAATTGCAATGCGTTTAAAAGAGCCGCACCGCGTTGCGGAAAGTATCCGCAACCTATATGAATAAAGGAGGGAGAGTGTGAGGCGCGGGAGCGGGCGCGGGAGTGGTGCGAAGGCGCCGGACTCAACTCTAAGGTTAGCCACAATTCCTCTGAGTCATTAGTGGAGCACCAGTCGTTGCGGCGGCGCACACGCATACCTGAGCGAACGGCGATCATAACGCCCCCACCCACCTCACCGCCCGCGTCATGCCGGTCGCGGCGATAAACATCATAATCAGCAGAGAAATATTCGGCATCCTTAAAATCTGGTGTTAACCAGGTTTCTGTCAAAATAATCAAATCGTAGTTATTAAGTAAAACATTTGATGAAAATATGTGACTCTTAGTACGTAATCCCCTCGCGTTTTGATAGTATATTTTAAGTGAATTTAAGAGGGTCATTATGATATAAAATAATAAACAAATATGAAAGCCTACAAATTACGCCTGAATACACATGATATAAATAGTTTAATATGAATATAAAATTAGTTACAGCAAAATTATATAAAGTATTAGTGTTTTTAAAGCGACATTTCACTTTTTTATAATGACATAGTATGTAGTTACATAAACGATTGACATTTAACGTACGAGTAAATTGTGAAATTGTAGAAGATATAGGAAATATTTGCTCACAGTAGTGGAAAAGATATTGGTACCCATTGCATATAAAAGTGGTAATACAAGTTAACGATATCAGATATGGATTTATATAAAGGAAGGTTAGTCAACGTAATTTAGAAAGATCTGATTCATTAGCCACTCTTATTATAGCGGACTTATCATTTTTACGTAAAAATATTCTACAATCTCTAATCCAAAGATAAGTGTAATTCAATGACGTTTTTAGATCTCGGGCACGTTTAAGAAGGAGTTTGTTCACAGGAGTTAGGTGCTCGTTAACGTACACATTAATTGCTGCTCCCGACATTCCGATATCAGCTGTAGTGAGACCACGCCGGGCTCGCACCGCCGCCATCAGCTGATTCTTGCGTTTACGTTGTGTGAAGCGCACAATAATTGACGGGTGGCGGGTATCCGTTTTACCCTCACCACGAAACGGTTGAACTCGATGAATAATGTCGATGTCAGTGTCTAATAAAGTCACACCCACCTTAGTGCAAATGTCGTAGAATATTGAATGCAAATTTTCACCGTTCTTTTTTGGAATACCTTGAATTTCAACATTATTTAGTCTCGAAAATTGATCCTGATTATTATTTTCTTGTTTTAATTCGTCAAATGCACGCTGGGTATCTGTTAATTGTTTTTGAACCGTAGCGATCGTTGCCACTTTTCTTTCGACAGTAAGCAGACGCTCATCCATTCCATCAACACGCACTATCATTTCACTCCACTTAGAATTTAAGTCTGATATATTTTGTGTGGCAATGTGTAGGTCTTCTTTAATCGATAACATATTGTCCTTCATTGTGACGAAATCCGCTCGGAATTCTTTGATCTCCTTTACAAGCTCAGCTAAGGTATCGTTTTGTGACTCCGCATTAGATGGAACAGCACGGCATAACACACAGCGCCATGCAGATTTTTTTTGCTGATTCATTTTCCTATATGTAGACTCAGTGACTCCAGCACAATGATAATGATAGCTTCCACTGCAACGTCCCCCATTACAGGCCACAACATCAACAACTGGTTCATTACACTTAAAACAAAACATTTTTGACTAATGTTGACAAGCGCTCGATAATCTCAATATAAATATCCGCATGCGCGCAACTGCGAGATGCGCGTGCGCAGTGTACAAACCCGAGCGACGGAATTGTATCCATAATATTAACCTTAGAGCTAAGTCCAAACTCATGGTACCACGATTTAGTTTAACCAAGGTAAACAACTCTTTTATGGGGAACTGTATACGTTTTTACAGTAAGATTCCGGAGCATATATTAAGTTTATAATTTCCTAAGTTTAAAACTACATTAAAAATATTTTGATCGAAAAATCATATTACAAAATTGAAGACTACGTGTTAGATAAAGATGTATGGAAAGACGACATGGCTCCAGAATCCACACAGATTTGATTCAAAGTGTATTCCATAGCATTTAAGTTTATTTGAAAAGAGCAATCCCTAGAGTATGGTTGGTACCCCCCGACTGGAAAACAGTGTTAGGTACTACGTCAGTAGCTAATGTAGACGAGACTTTAGAAAGTGACGTTGTTAGTGTATTGTGCAACCCTGCATGTGACTTTAATAAAAATGAAGTGAACGAGGGTAGTTTGTAGCTGTGTGGTCGGGCTGCCAGGGCGCAGTTTCCGTCGAATCACCGCCGCGGAATCTCATGATTAAGGACCACGAATTGGTCCGAAGCATGTCGAGCAAAAATTCGACTTAAATACGGTATTTTTACTTAATATGTCTGAGTCTCACGGTGGTTGTCTATTCTGTATAAAATCAGTAGAGTTTTCGATTCAAGTCGAAGATTTCAAATGTAATTTGCTTTTGACTTTAAGATATTAATGAGCCAAAATCTAATGTATTTTAAATCTTCTTCTGATCGTATCGATGACATACACTATCATGATTTCCGTCGTGGTGAAAGGAATGGTATTGTACGTCGAGCGGGTATGCTACTTTCGTGCATCCCGTGTATGTATTTAAAATATATCAATTGTAGCATGTCACGTATTTAGTAGCAGTATAGCTATTTGTAAAAGAGTTCGTCCTTGGAAATACGGCCACCTTACCTATTACTGCCGCCAAGCAGTAATGGTCATATTACATCAATTTATGTCTCAGGGGCACTGCCACTCCGGGTTTTGCGGCCCGCGACTTTTTCGTCCCGTCACTTGGTGTTATAAAAGTCATCCCGGGATATAAAAGTAAAGGGTTTTTCAACAAGAACTTTGCTTTGTACATCAAAATAAAACAATAAATTTAGATGACAATGATTCAAATTTTTATTGTATTAAAAAAAGTAAGATTTGGCAATTATGAATGACAAATGATATCTGATAAATGTCCACCACGATCACAGTTACAGATGTCGATTCTTTCATCAAAGTTTTTAATCACTTTTTAACAAAATGGTGGGTCTATTTCGTTAATCACTTCACGAATTTTGAGTTTTAAGGCTGCAATCGATCTGATTGGCTCCGTATAGACTCTGTCTTTTACACAACCCCATAAAAAATAATCCAGCGTTGTTAAATCACATGATCGAGCTGGCCACTTAACGGCTGAATTTCGTGAAATTATGCGATCGGGAAATTTGGTTTACAATAAATTCAATGTTTCAGTGGCTGTGTGATAATTGCCATCTAAATTTATCGTTTTATTTTGATTTACAAAACAAAGTTCTTGTTGAAAAACCCTTTACAAATTTATTTTAAGAAACCGCTTCCATATTTCTAG
>NW_020655010.1:11209-26014 GCF_003589595.1 Hyposmocoma kahamanoa | reverse complement strand
GGTCCTACCTATGCGACAGGTACATTACGTACCCGGGTCGGGATGGCGCAAGCCATCGCAGAGAGGTCGTGTGTGGGGTTCCTCAGGGGTCTGTCCTTGGACCACTCCTTTGGAACCTCGCATACGATGCTGTCTTGAGGGTCGCACTCCTCTCGGGCGTGCATCTGGTGTGTTATGCTGATGACACCCTGGTGCTCGCCGGAGGGGAGGACTTCGAGAGGACCATCCGGCTCGCTGAGCTCGGGGTTTCTCGCGTCGTCGAAAAAATCGAAGAGCTGGGTTTGCGAGTAGCGCCTCAGAAAACTGAGGCGCTGCGGTTCCACAAACTCCCGCGAGGGAGGGAACCGCCCAGCTTCTCTATTCGCGTTGGTGACGTCGACGTCCAGGTGGGGCAGTACTTAAAGTACTTGGGCCTTATCCTGGACGGTCGCTGGGATTTCGAGGAGCACTTCCGGCGCCTGGTTCCCCGGATCGATAGGGTGGCGGGTGCATTGCACCGGTTGCTGCCCAACCTGGGGGGCCCTTCGGAGGAAGTTCGCCGTTTATACGGTGGGGTGGTGCGATCCGTGGCCCTGTATGGGGCACCCGTCTGGTCACACCGACTGACGGGCGTCCGGCGTTGCAGAGCCATGGTCAATGGCGTGCAGCGCCGCATGGCCATAAGGATCGCACGAGGGTACCGCACCGTATCCTACGACGCGGCGACTGTCCTGGCGCGGTTTCCCCCGCTGGACATTCTGGCGGAGATGGACGCGCGTATTTACGCGCGCCTCCGCCAGGCGGAGGAAGCTGCGCCGCCGGAAGTGCGGTGGCAGGAGCGCCGACGGGCGTTCGAGAAGTGGCGCGAGAGGCTGGAACAGCCGTGGATCTCGCGCCAGCGCGCCGTCGGCGCGATCCTGCCCAACCTCGAAGTCTGGTTGAGCCAGCGGAAGTGCGTCACCACGTTCCGACTGACACAGATACTCGCGCGGATACTCGGGCACGGATGCTTCGGTGAGTATCTGAATCGGATCGGACGCGAGTCGACGACGCAGTGCCACCACTGTGGGAGGGACCAGGATTCCGCCCAGCACACGCTGGAGGAGTGCCCCGCATGGGCCTCCGAACGGAACATCCTGGTTGCCCGGATCGGGCGAGATCTCTCTCCGCCAGGCATAGTAGCGGCTACGTTGGCGGATCAAGAGTCCCATGAGGCAGTGGTCTCCTTCTGTGAAGCGGTGATGCTTCAGAAGGAGGTCGCCGAGCGTGATCGGGAGAGGGCCGATCCCGCTCGGCGGCGGCGTACCTTCGCGGCTGCAGGCGATCGGAGCGGGGGCTTCGTTCGCCAGTAAGTTAGGCAGCCGCGAGGAGGACGACGGGGCGGTGTGGCCCGCTTCGTCGTGAGGAGAGGAGGGGAGGACGTAGCTCCTGCTAGGTGCTGGGGGGGGTTCCGGTGCGCAAAGTCGATCCCGGATCCTTCCCACTAGAGCACCCGAGAAGGCCACCGTGGGGTTTTAGCCGGTAGAAGTCCGGCATAACCTCCCGCTGCCCCCGCGGCGGAGAGGTAACCTCGGAGGATTTCCCCACGCAAAAAAAAAAAAAAATAAAAAGGACCGGTGCGCCGGTCTCGTTGCGTGCGCGCCAGCGCAGGAGCTGCGACGCCTGGTACAGGCTGGCACCGGGGTCTGCTACAATAACAAACAAGTCAATTAGATGGCGCTTATTGCATCGATTTTTAAGAATAGTGCCGGCTGTTCTTTTATTTTGTTTAGGATTAGAGCATATTTGTCTACGTTCAGAAAATAATATTAATTACAATAAATAACGACATCACTAGCCAGGACTGGTAGCTGTAAAGTTACCAAACTGAATGACGATATACTTTCGTAGATTACTCATAGATGGCGCTACGGCTAAAAAGTCGTTGAAAACCAACTAAGACGCTATGCTCAGTTGGCATAGCGTCTGGCGCGGTTTGCTATAAGACGTCGGTTTGAATCCGGCCGGATAGAAGTATTTTTTTCTAAGTGTTCGATAATAACAAACTAGTGGAGTAATTTCACAAAACATAATTGAATATCAATTTGTTTTATCAATTCCTAAGTTTATCATTTCCTAAGTTTAAAAACTACATTAAAAATATTTTGATCGAAAAATCATATTACAAAATTGAAGACTACGTGATAGATAAAGATGTATGGAAAGACGACATGGCTCCAGAATCCACACAAATTTGATTCAAAATGTATTCCATAGCACTTAAGTTTATTTGAAAAGAGCAATTCCAAGAGTTTCTTGCTCGTTCTTATCAGGGAGGTCAGCGTAGTGAACGAGCAGTAGCTTAAATGTGACGTTTTCAAGTGTAAATTTATTTTACCTATGGATAAATAATCTTTAACTTTGACTTTGACTATAAATCGAAACAAAACAAAACACGTCTGTTCTAGTCAAAGGTGCTTTTCGTAATGGCGGCCGCCTGTCACCGTTCCGTTGATATCGATGATGACGATATCGATTTATTTTTTATTTCGATGAAACTAATTCCTAATGACGCAAAGTAAGTTTTCTAACAAAATAAAATAATATTATGTCACGATACGCTAACACAAGGTCATTTACATAATATAAACTACTTCCAGGCTATTTATTGATCAACGCTATCTATATGTAAGACGAAATTTTGATCTTTTTCTGAGCTAACTTGAGTGACCAACTATTTTAAAATAATGTGTGTTTAAAGTAGATTTCAAAAGGGCATAATTAATAATTGTACCTAATTTAAATACAAAATTATTGCTATTCATGTGCAAAAGGAGTAAAAAAGAAAGTTTATTTAAAAAACTAGGTTTTCAAACTTGAACCATTCTTTATTCTGAATTGTACTTGACCATTGAGGTTTAGTAAAATAACAATATTAGATATAAATGCAACTTTATTTACTATTTATTTATAGCAAATGTTCAAACGGACACCGACACTGATGTAGGCTCTACATCTCCGAATAAAAGCCCTTTTGAGCAGTCGCGTATATTATTATTATTATTAGGGTGGCTTCATTTGGAGCCTATGAGGCACCTCATCACTGCGACCATAAATGATCTATTGTGATCACCACTAATCACAGCTCGGAGCCAAGACCAACAGCATTAAGGAACTGAAGGACTTTCCTGGCTCCGACAGTTTTTATGTCCTCTGGGTGTGGCCTGTGCCTACCCAGTATGGAACATCTCACGCCCATCAGAGGGCAGCACTGGGTGAAGAGATGCACAGGAGTTTCAACCGCCTCGTGGCAGAATCTACACTCTCTGTTGGTCCAATATTTGACATGTGCTTATTCAAACCACAATGTCCTGTTAAGGCTCTAGTCAGCATTCTGATGCCATTTCTGTCCAGTGACAGAGCTTCTCTACTGTGTTTGGCACTGAAGGCAGCTATCAGGGCTTTAGAATGCTCAAGACCCTTAGTCTGCAACCACACGTCTCGGGAGACGTGGGAGCTCTCGTTCAGCAAAGTGAGCTTTGCCAGGCTGTGTGCTATTTCTATAAAGGGGTCAGGACCAATGAAGGCCTCCCGCCGCGTATAACGTCGTTCATTAATTGTTGCAGCGGCTGCACTTACAATAGATCAAATATATATTCGAGGATCAAATAATTTATCCTGTTAAAAATTGTTTCATGTTCATTAAAAGTGTTGTGCTAAATCTATCTTTCAGCTTTATATAATAGTGGAAGGCATTCCCGCCTACGCGTTCAGACGTCTTCAGAGTTTCAACGGCACTGCAGCCATCAGTGAGGAATTGCAAAATTTGTTGAAAAACTTTAAAGTCACTTTGGTTGAGCCCACTAAAGTAAGTGATCGTGATCGTGGCAGACTCTAATGGTGTTGCCACATTTGTATATTTATATTTTTTAATAATATCAAGTGGCGGAACGAGCAAGTCGTGCGCCTGATAGGAAGCTACACGCATGTCTATAAGAGCTTTAAATTACAAAGATCTGAGGGGCACTTCCACTGCGCCCTGTCACCCTGAGACATAAGTTGACAAGTCTCATGTGCCTGTAATTCACTCCCTTACCCTTTGAAACCGGAACGCAGTAATGCACACACTACTGCTTGGCAGCAGAAATAGGTAAAGTGACAGTACTTCCCTGGATGAACTCTTTCAAAAGACGCTCTACGGCTACTAAAATATTAATTATGTACGTTAGTATCATTTAAAGTAATAATGTAGGAAAAAATGTGGATTACATCTCTTTTATATTTGGTTGAGTTTTAAATAATAAACAGGTTACGTCACACTCATTAGTGGGTAATTTTCAATATTAATTTCGGTGGCAATTTTCATTATTTAAAAGTGTTCTATTATAATATTATCGTGAAAATATATTAAATAATATTTCCTTACTTTTTGCTTTGTTTTTATGGGATGCTTCTGATAAACACTATATATATAAGTAGTTTTTTAAGTTTATTAGTTTACCTATTTATTGTTAATTTTCCAAAAAATATTATAAGCATTTTTATTTATCAGGTATTGTTATTTTATGATATGTTATTAATAATTGTTATGTTTTGTACTTGAACCGTATTTGCTCACTATTTGTTGTTTATATTTGTGGACTCTAGGTCTAATTATTTTAATCAATGTTTTAGTAGAACCCCTGTTTTATGACTGTTTGTTTCCCTGAATAAATAAAAAAAAAACCACTAACTAGCCACCTTGGCTTCTATTGAAAAGCGTATCAAGAGGCTTGTAGGTCAAGTATTTATAGTATATACTACTATCTATGTACATTAATCCTAATACAATGTTTTAGGTACATGTTGACATAGTGATCAAAGTCCACGAAAAAACCGTCTACGCTACGCATCTGAACCAAGAAAATTTTGATAAATGGAACGCTGATGACGGTAAGTTGTTACTGTTACTTCTTTATTAACTTCCAACTCTAGTGACTATGGTATCTATCCGGTAATTAGATAATGATGTGCAGAAAAAACTGATCTCAAAAGTTTGCGGAATTACGTGTATTTACCAAGTTATATTTCAATGTATAGGAAAGTGGGTGAAATTCAATAAATTTATCCCGTGTTTTGCCTCGCTTAGATGTGGAATATTTTCTTGAAATTTAAATAGAACCACTACTTAGATACTCCCTTTCCAATTAAAAAAGGATCATCGAAATCAATTAAAGTCACGAATATAAGGACATTAAGAACAGGCGGAGAAAATTTGGCATTTCGGATGGAGCAGCGGGCGGTGAACCGCTTGGCAATTTTCAAGTTTTCGGATAAATATGAATTTAATAGCTATAGGCATTGACTTACAAATAAATGGACGACGGGACTAATACAAAAACCACGAAAAAAATGTCCCAAGTCAACCTATTTAAACGTAGTGACATGTAAAGGAATATGATAAAGCTAAAACGTTGAATTTAAATTGTAATGTTATCGCAGTACTGTCTAATTTTGCTTGCTTCGCTGTCACTCGAACAAACGAAGACTAAAGCGTGAATGACGCTCTGTATACCATTTTAACGCCCTATAAGTTCGGACACTTTTTAGCGCGAACCCGACGTCCATATAATTGTAAGTCAATGGCTATAGGCCTTCAGTTAAAAGCCAAAATTTAGCAGGTTCTTTGTAGTACTTAAAAAGAAAAATCTCCATGTGTAAATTATGTGCAAGGTTACATATTTTCGATATCTCCAATTGACACTACGCTAACTGAATTTTTAACCGACTTCAAAAAAGGAGGAGGTTCTCAATTCGACTGTATGTTCCTTTTTTTTTCAATACTCAATACTCAATACTCAATACGTTTATTGCAGACCATAATGTTACAATGTTAGGTGGTAGTAGCAGTTAACATTATGGACCCTGTAAGGGCACAGCAAAACTAAAAACAACTGCATGCACAGTTGTTTTTGCAAATTTAAACTTATTCTATTGTAAACTAAATAACTAATATAATGAAATGATGATTAACTTAGTCAATTACTTGTTATGTAGGTATTACTGAACAATATAGATTAATCCAAAATAAAATATTTAAATTTGAAATTTGAATTAATTAGATTATTATTGTATTAATATGTATTTTTTGAAATTAAATATTTAAATAATCATTTGGAAATACTCTAATTGTCAATTGTTGAAATACTCGTGCAGTGTATAATAGCTTTTTGATATTAAATATGATTTTAAAGTTTTTATAAATTTAGTCGTTTCTGTTTTTATATCTTCTGGTAAGTTATTATAAATTTTGATTGCCATTACAAATGGACTCGATGAGTGCATAGTTAACCGCGATGCTGGTAGTAGCAATCTATCCTTATGTCGGAAGGAATATTTATTGGGGACATCTCCGCGTTTTGTAAATAAATCTAAATTATTTCGGACGAACTTACACATTTCTAGAATATATATACATGTAAGTGTAAGAATTTTATGTTGCTGGAAGAAGGGTTTGCAGCTCTCGGTCTGTTTTAAATTAACTAAAATTCGTACAAGCTTTTTTTGCAGAGTAAATAGAGATGTTGTATCTGCACCATTTCCCCACACGACAACACCGTAGCTTAGCCAAGCATATGCGTACGCATAGTAGGTAGTTAACGCGGTTTGTAAGTTCGTGGTTTTTTTTATTTCTCGAAGTGCATACGCGAAACTTGAGATTTAGAAATTTTATTATTTTAGAAACTTGATATTTCTTTTTTTTTGTATGTATGTTACGCAATAACTCCGGTATTTGTGAACCGATTTTCATGATTCTTTTTTTATTGGAAAGGGGGTACTTTCATAGTGGTCCCATTTCATTTTGAAGAAAATCATTCACCTCTAAGGGTGGCTGTTCACGCATGAAGATTCATTTTTATAAATAGCGCCTAAACTTTAAATTAGGAGCAATTATTTTAATGGTTGATTTTGCTATTTCTCCAATTCAAGGCGTTTTTATCTCAATATACTATATATAATATGTATATTTTTAAATATGTAAAACTGTTTGTTCCTCAATAAATTAAAAAAAAAAAAAATATACTTTGAGTAGTGAGAACCGATTTTTATTATCTCCAGTGTCAAGTCCCGTATAGTGTTGAACTAGGGGATATTTCAATAAAACTTAGCGAATAGACGTAATTCCACTTACTTTTGAGGTCGGTTTCTTTAGTACTCTGTACTGAGATTATTTGTTGGTCATCTCTATTTTTATTTTGTCTTTTGTTTCTTTTTTTTTTCACAATAGTAGTTTATGTGACTGTTACATAATGAAAGACATTAAAATACATCACACGAGTATTTTAATGCCTAATTATGTGCAGTTACATACACTGCTTTATTGCTAGATACATATTATAAGTTCTCTGTGATGTGTTCAGGAACCGCATGTCACGACTGGCGAAATGGCGGCTAATAAAAATTTTTCTCACGCATGTCACACAACCGTAGTTTTTATTCAATTCATAGACAATCTAGAATCGGCCCCAACTATCATATCGTTCGGTATCAAGTAACGTGTGAAATTGTCAAAATTGTTTGCTATTGACATTTCATTTCGAATAAAACTTAATCTCGACCGATATTAGAATTGAGGTCGAATCAAATTGCTTTGTTTTTCAGAGATGTTCGAATGTACGAGTATGTAATAATAACATCTATTTTCACAGACAAGAAATTTGTTGTAACAAAACAGTTGATCGTTACGCTGGTCATAATTTGCGGTTTTTGAACACATCATAGAGGGTTTATAAGATGTGTGAAGATAAAATATATTTTTTGTTTTATTTCGAATTTTGTTTTCTTTTTTTTTTCACAAAATTCGGGGAGTATAATATTAGTGAATAATATAAGGCTGTTTACATTAAAAACAGAAAATGAAGATGGCGTAATGTTCATTGGAGAAATCACTTTATTCTGAAATAATTCGTTTTAAACCTTTATTTTTCACTGTTTTCGAGATTTTATATGATCGGATAAAGACATCCGGTCGTGTAACGAATTAGCACGTTCTTTAGTCAATGTCCTTAGGTGTATCGTGTACTTCTTCTAAGGCCGTTATTTAAAAGAAAATCCGTAAACCATTTAAACTAGCAAAACTGATTTTCTCGCACCTCTTCTGGTGAGTCGCCTTAAGTAATTTGGTTTGGGGAGGAAGGGCGTTGGGGGAGGAAAGAGGGTCACTCGGGACTAGGTACTAAAATTTATTTTTCACTTCTCGTGCTCTAAAACTACGTCAATATAGCCTTAGATAGCTGGAGTAAAGTGCATTCTTTAACCCCTTAAAAGTAAAAAGTATCTTATTTAATTATTAACTAATACAAAGAGCGAACACTCAGAAAAAATTCCTTCGATCCGGCCGGATGCGAACCGACGTAGACGAGACACCCAAGTAGATACATTTACAGCTACCAGACCCGGCTAGAGATGTCGCTATTCATTGGATTTAAAGTTTTATTGAATTGATATTCAATATTTTTTTATGTGAAGTTACTCCACTAGTTTGTTATAATTATTAATACAAAGATCGAACACTCGGAAGTACTCAGGATTTCTCATAGATGGCGCTAGACTAAAAAGTCGTTGAAAAAACCAAATACAAAGATACGACAACAAACATATAGAAAAATTCGTGAGGTCCGCTGGTTCGTTCCGTGGCTTAGTTGGTAAAGCGTCTGGCATGGTATGCTAGAATACGTCGGTTCGAATCTGGCCGGATCGAAGGAATTTTTTGGAAGTGTTTGATCTTTGTATTAATAATTATAACAAACTAAAAAAATAGCGAAGTAATTTTACATAAAAAGCAATTTAATATCAATTCAATTAAATTTTAAGTAAGTACTGTCAAGAGCATGTCAAGCTTGACATTTTGAAATTTGGACCGTTCATATCGTAATATATCGTAAGCGGCATAGAGTTTGATCTAAATCTTAAGTGTCAAGCTTGACGTGCTCTTGACCCTGTACCTAATTTTCTTATTTACTTCTTGTGAACAAACTTAAACAGCCAGTAGTATGCTCGGTTGTAGTTCTGCCTTTTCCGCATGGACGGTGGCGCCATATTATTTTCCCGCGTTAGTGTGTTTGTTGTACCTGTGACAGATTGAAAATTTCAGAATTTTGGTGCTAAATTTTGTCGTAGAACGAAAACATCGAGCATAAAACCAGAAATTGAGACGAAATATCATTTTATTTCTTTGAAAACTTTCTGCCATATCATTACTGTGACAACTGCGCTCCGATTGGCCAGCCCGAATTCGAAACAATTGACGGGTGTCGTCAATTGTTTCACTTTAAATAGACTAGTTTAACTTGAGCTTTGCTGTAATTTTTTCCCACATCACCGAAAGGAACAGCCCTCCATAGTTAGAAATTAACTTTATTACAATAAATACAGAATATTTTTAGAATATAAGGAGACGTACAAACAGCTCAGTGGTTGGCGCTGTATTATTAGTTTTCTAATTTATGTTTTCGGCGAAAACGAGACTTGATATATAAAAGTGATATAAGGCCCACTTGCCAGATGAGTTGCCAGGGATGGGTGGCGCTTATTTCGTCTCTATTTCTGGTCATGTCATCGATAAGCGAAAATGATTAAATAATTTTTCACCTCAAGAATAAAAGCCAATATAAACCCTCGGTGTAATAGGGTGTCTATTACACCGAGAGTTCGCTAAGGCTGGCTAAACACTTCGGGAATATATTGGCTAGTTTTAGTCCCTCGATAAAAAACATTCTGTAATCCTTTTTTAAATTCCAGTAAAAAACACGATTGAGGACTTCGTCCGCTTCGGCAGTCACATAAACCAACAGATGGTTTACTACCCTATACAGTTGGAAAAGGACTTTCCTACTGAAATCGGTAAGACGTTATTCAAGTCACAAACTGGATTAAACACACATACACACACAATTCTTTTAGACGTAAGGTAAAAATTTATTACAAATCTTTTAGTGAGTTAAAGTAGAGAGGTACCTCATGATACAAGTCTCTACGTCAAATGGTCTCAACCTCTGTTTTGTTTGTTATGCCGATAAACTTTATAATTTTTGATTTTGAATAAAAATAATAGGAATTAACAACAGGTATGCACAATTTATGACACCAGCCCTTCTTGGTAACATGAATTCTGATTCAAAATGGCACAATATTGGATACGTTACATCCTCCGATATGGCGTTCAGAAGTCTGTTACCGCCTCCATTCATCCTGCACATGGTCGACGTATGCGTCGAAATCCGTTTCCGTACAACTTCGAATTCTACAAAGATTGATTTCGAAAACATCAATATGACCTACGATTTAAATTATATTAACAGTCTAGAGTTTATTTCTTTTTAAATTAGAAACTAGGACCAATCATTATCATAATTTCATAGTGTTTACAAATAATTATTATGTTCGAGTTTTAGCGATATCGACAGCGGTTCTCAAAGTTATTGAGGCTTAAAAGTCGATATTACCTCATCAATTTATTGCTTACAAACATAATTAAAGCTATTTGAAAAATATATATCTTATACTATACGAGTTCTATTTGGTTCAGTTGATATAAAATAATCTCAGTACAGAGTACAAAAAAAACCTACCTCAAAAGTACGTGGAATTACGTCTATTTGCTAAGTTTTATTGAAATATCCTTAAATTCGTCACTATACAGGACTTAACACTGGAGATAATAAAAATCGGTTCTTACTACCCAAAAATATTGAGAGAAAAACGCCTTGAACTGGAGAAATAGAGAAATCTACAATTAAAATAACTGCTCCTTAAGAAAATTTAGGCGCTATTTATAAAAATGAATCTTCATGCGTGAACAGCCACCATTAGAGGTGGATGATTTCCTTCAAAATGAAATCGGTACCAATATGTAAGTACCCGCTTTCCAAGAAAAAAAGAATCATGAAAATCGGTTCACAAATACCGGAGTTTTCGCGTAACATGCATACAAAAAAGAAACATACAGTCGAATTGAGAACCTCCTCCTTTTTTAAAGTCGGTTAAAAACATTGGTATATGTTAAGTATCTATTGAATACAGCGATTTTTTTTAAATTTCGTGGTATATTTGTGTTTTTTTTTCTATCGTGAAAACCTTTAGGAACGTATTTTCATATAGTATAGTAATCAGTGTATATCGTCAATTTTACTGAATATTTCTTCCGTAGTGATTTCTTTTTATTCAACACTTTCAATTTTACCCTTTGTTTATTTTCTCTTCTGTTTACCCCCACCCAATAATAAGTAATGGCACAAGAGTTGTTGTTTATGATACATTGACTTACAAATAAATGGACGACGGGTCTAATACAAAAACCACGAAAAAAATCTCCCAAGTCAACCTATTTAAACGTAGTGACATGTAAAGGAATATGAAAAAGCTAAAACGTTGAATTTAAATTGTAATGTCATCGCAGTACTGTCTAATTTTGCTTCCTTCGCTGTCAGTCGAACAAACGAAGACTAAAGCGTGAATGACGCTCTGTATACGATTTTAACGCCCTATAAGTTCAGACACTTTTTAGCGCGGACCCGACGTCCATATAATTGTAAGTCAATGTTATGATATTAGTAATTTAGTACTGAGATGTTATTAGTATTTTGAAAATAACTTCGTTTAACTCACGCTGGTCCCGCCGACACAATCGTGCTTGATTATAACTTAGCAAACTTATAAACAATTTGTAATTGATGAAGGCAGCATTCTCGGTAGAAACAAATTTATGTACGAATAATAATAATTTAATTATCTTTTGCCGTTATTCTTGACGGAGCCTATTTGCTTTCAGGAAATAATTTCATTGCTCCGTTACTCACTGTACCTCGCACCCCGTAATGTGAAACCAATGAATGAAATAAAAATAAAATGTTCCCTTATTTAGCTATACATTCATCATCGAGTATATAACAAGAAGTAGAAACGAAGTAAATAAAGGCTATCCATCCCTGGCAACTTATCAGGCAAATGGGCCTTATATCACTTTTAAATATCAACTCTCGTTTGCACTGAAATCACGAATTAGAAAGCTGAAATAGTACAGCGCTAACAACTGACCTGTATGTACGTTTCCGTATATTCCACAAATATTCTGTATTTATTGTAATAAAGACAATGTCTCTGACAATAACGTGCTGTTCCACTAGGTGGTGTGGGGAAAAACAGCAAAACATATAATTACAAAACAAACGGAATCACATTTTATCTGTAATTTAATATTAAATATGTAATTTTGCAATTTTCGTCTATTATCGCAAAGCTCAAGTTAAACTAACGATTTGAGGTGAAACAATTGACGACATCCGTCAATTATTTCGAATTCGTGCTGGCCAATCGGAGAACAGTTGTCGCTGTAATGATTTGGCAGAATAGTTTTCAAACAAATTAAATGACATTTCGTCTCTATTTCTGGTTATATACTCGAGGGGGCTGTGTCAGTCGCTGAGTACTGATCCTCACAAATATAAACGTTAGAGTCGACACACTAAGAAGAAAGTATGAATTCTCAAAATTACGAGAAAAATTAAGTGCTTTCATCATTGACTTACAAATAAATGGACGACGGGTCTAATACAAAAACCACGAAAAAAATGTCCCAAGTCAACCTATTTAAACGTAGTGACATGTCAAGGAATATGAAAAATCCAAAACGTTGAATTTAAATTGTAATGTCATCGCAGTACTGTCTAATTTTGCTTGCTTCGCTGTCAGTCGAACAAACGAAGACTAAAGCGTGAATGACACTCTGTATACGATTTTAACGCCCTATAAGTTCGGACACTTTTTAGCGCGGACCCGACGTCCATATAATTGTAAGTCAATGGCTTTCATCATTAAATTTTACAGTTCACTTCAAGCCTGAGGGCGCATTTATTTAAAGGCAAACGCGGTCGCGCCGCGTGCTTCTAACTGTCATGGCAAAATACGCTCTATGTATTTAGGTTTTACGTTTTAACTTAAATGAGCGTCCCGGACACGCGGGCGAGACTGGCTTAAATTTGGTCTACGCGGACTCCGCTCGGCGAACGCACGGTTGTATTATTCTGAGGAATTTAAATGTTGTAGCTTAGTAAATAGAATTCAGAGTCGCCATTAATGTACTTGAAAGCGTGGTAACTGGGCGGTAAGTGAAAACTTTCGCGTCGCGCTTACCGTATCTCTTTGGTGCATGAGACGCTAGAACACTCCATACTTATGTCATTGATATACCTCCCATTTGCAAGAATGTATGCGACAAAGGAACGAACGGAGTTAGGGTCCATTTCCACTTGAGATGTGCGACGTAGCGAAGTAGAGTGCGATGAAAAATCCACCAATAGGATTACTTCATTTTCCTAGCCTCACTTAGCGCAGATTCGGTGGAAAAGGATTAGCGGAGCTAAGTATTTGTACATACAAATACTTAGGCACTGCAACTGTTATGGGCAGGCGTGTAGCTTACCATCAGGCACACGACTTGTTCGTCCCGTTACTTAAAGTCATAAAAAAAAAAAAAAAAAAAAAATACAAAATGACGAGAAATGTATGCGAGAGATGTGTGCGAGGAATGTGTGCAAAACGGTGTAGGAAATTAGAGCTAATACTAAAAGTATGACACTAACTGACACTGACATATCGCCACCGCTCACCACACCACACCGTGTCCCGACCGCGCATAGCAGTTCATAACCCATCCTCGCCAGCTTTAGTGGAAAACATCACACCGTTTCACAGCGCCGCTACACCGCCGCGCTACCTCGCACATCTCTGGTGGAAAGGCAGCCTTAAGGACGGGTTTTGAAATGTTAGTCTCAGATTGAGAATGAAATTATTATTTCTTTGACTCATTTCCTGTCTTGATTTCAGGAACGCCAGTGAGGTTGCATTCAACTATAGTATCTTTTACATCAATAAGAGGAAACCTCACCGCGCCTTCCATAGAGGATATAAGCTGGATCAACGATTTACATATTAGGCAAGTTATTGTTCTTTTTAAAAGAGACACTCATCATCTCAAGATCATTTATCAGCAAAACATATAATTACAAAACAAACGGAATCACATTTCATCTGTAATTTAATATTAAATATGTATCGAGTTCTTAGGTTTTCGCGATTGTTATACATAGGAATGAAACTATTTTTCCGGATTTAAATCGCGTATATTTGTTTTTTCAAACAAACCGACGTTTCGGGCCCTTTACAGGTCCCATGGTCACGGTTGACTGAGGTGGTACAGTCTTCAACCAGTTATGTCTAAATTGATGCAAACCACCCTATTTTTTCACTATAGTTACAATAGTTATTAATTAAATACCTTATTTTTAATTTTACAAAGAAAACATTCCAATTTACGCTACATTAAGTTTTACAAATTATTTTATTGAATGAATTTGTTTATTAAGTTTAATTTATTATTAATTATTAATAGAAATTAGATTAAATTAAAACATATTAATTAGTACTGCAGTCTTATGTCTGTTTGGGATTTTTCATTAGAGGAAATACTGGATCCCAAACTGGTGGTACGGAGAAACCATCTTCCCTGTTGAAATTAGGATGTTTTTTAATTTCAATGGCCTCTCGCAGCATCCTGGGCAGATAACGGACTTCTTTTGCAAGGACCTGGGGTTTGTCAAACTTCATTGAATGTGTAGGTTTATCCATGACATGCTCGCAGACTGCAGACTTGTTTGCGCGACGGTGTTTGACATCAGCTTCATCAGTTCTTTGACGCGGGTACAAATACTTCGCTAGTATTTACTTAATGTAGCGTAAATTGGAATGTTTTCTTTGTAAAATTAAAAATAAGGTATTTAATTAATAACTATTGTAACTATAGTGAAAAAA
>NW_020655010.1:0-11109 GCF_003589595.1 Hyposmocoma kahamanoa | reverse complement strand
ATTATCGCAAAGCTCAAGTTAAACTAACGATTTGAGGTGAAACAATTGACGACACCCGTCAATTGTTTCGAACTCGGGCTGGCCAATCGGAGCGCAGTTGTCACAGTAATGATATGGCAGAATAGTTTTCAAACAAATTAAATGACATTTCGTCTCTATTCCTGGTTATATACTCGATATATTTTAAGCTACTTCTCGTTCACTACGCTGACCTCCCTGAGAAGTACGAGCAAGAAATTCTAGGGATTGCTCTTTTCAAATAAATTTCATCCGTTAGTTTGCCAGACTTAGAGGTGGAATGTTTTCTTTATGTCAAATTTAAATGGGACCTATACTGAGGTTCCCTCTTTCCAACAAAAAAAGAATCATCGAAATCGTAGTAACATACATACCAAATAAAATACAGTTGAATTGGGAACCTTCTCCTTTTTTAAAGTCGATTAAAACAATATCAATTATTTAACTGGTATCATGACTGTGGCATCACAGTACATTTACTCAAATATTTTGTATGCTCGTAAAAATATACATAATTTCAATAAGAAAAAAGTTATCCATAATATTAACCTTGGAGCTAAGTCCAAACTCATGGTACCACGATTTCGTTTAACCAAGGTAAACAACTCTTTTATGGGGAACTGTATACGTTTTTACAATAAGATTCCGGAGCATATATTAAGTTTAAAAACTACATTAAAAATATTTTGATCGAAAAATCATATTTCAAAATTGAAGACTACGTGTTAGATAAAGACGACATGGCTCCAGAATCCACACAAATTTGATTCAAAGTGTATTCCATAGCATGTAAGTTTATTTGAAAAGAGCAATCCCTAGAGTTTCTTGCTCGTCCTTCTCAGAGAGGTCAGCGTAGTGAACGAGCAGTAGCTTAAATGTGACGATTTCAAGTGTAAATTTATTTTACCTATGGAATAAATAATCTTTGACTTTGACTTATCTTCAGGTATCAAGGCACATCAGTGACCTCACTCTCTACAGACGGTCCTCTGCAGCAATCTGAGCACACGGCACGAATTCAACAATCGTTGGTGGTACATCTACCCATTAAAGTCGACTTTGGGTTCTCATTGGCCAATAAAACCCTTCAGTAAGTTCTTTATTGTAATTTTTAAGTTCATTGAACGCCACAATGTTTTACTGCAATGATGCCTTGTGAAAGAGTTCGTCCAAGGAAGTACTGCCACCTTACCTAATTCTGCCGCCAAGCAGTAAGGTCAGCATTACTGTGTTCCGGTTTAGAAGGGTAGAGGGTGCTGGTGAAATTATAGGCACATTACAAATTATAATATTTTTTTTGTTACAAGAAACGACAGTAAAACTTATTCAACTACAATACCGTCGCTTCTTTTATGAAGAATAATGTAAGCGTGTAATTTTATTCCGCTTTCAAAAAACTATAGTAGCTAAAGGTAATTGGGTTAGAATGTCAAACTATATTTATTATGCAGTGATGATTTTTTTTATTAAAAATAAGTGCACATTTTTCGTCCATCTCACTAGAGGGAAAGATGAGGTCAACGATGTAGCATACACACTTAAATAATGCCTATTCACTCTCGCCTTGAAAAGGTCCAAGTTATAACGTTCGGGAAATACGTCCGCAGGCTGGGAATTCCATTCCTAATTCCTAGCCACCTATATTACTGCCCTGCTAAGCCGAAAAGCGCTATCAAAGTCGGAGTAAGTTTTAAGAAAATCGACTTTTTGTTAATTGTATTTTCGCACCATCAAAAAGAAGATGAAGATTTGAAGATGTTAAAACTTATATTTGACTATTAGATTTATTAACATTTATTTTTATTATAAAGAAAGGTTTCTAAAGTTGAGATATGCAACAAACCTACTTTATTTATTAAACGGCCTTAGTTCCCTAAGAAACCGCTAGATGGCATTGCCCCTTTTGACGTTATTTCTGAATCGCGGTGTTAAGATTTTCCCTCGAATGGTGACTACTCGCACACAATTTTGTTAATGGGAAGAGAAACCTGAGAATACCGAGAGCTCAGTAAGGCAACCAGGAGTTGAGTCCCGGACCCGGACCTTCTGATACTACGTACGCTCATATAGGGTGAACAAACTAAACATGAGGAATAGCGTTACATTTCTATCGCTGTGACTGTCGTTCCGGTTCCAAAAAAATCACGGTAATAAATCACCGTGATTCTGTCACGACTGTTACTTCCGTGACCTTGTCACGCCTATAACTTACGTCACGATATACTGTTTTAGCCAGCGTCGATCCAAGTACTAAGTAATTTAATAAGTTTCAATTCCATTGAAAAAGTTGTTTTTGTATTTATTGTAATTTTGTTTGTTACTTATTTAATGCGAATCTTTGGATTGTTAAAAATAGCAATAAAGTGTAATGTAATTATATTTGTAGTAGAATACGCAAAGTAAATTATAAAATATCAACTCTTCCCATAATAATATAAAAATATTTTACTTTGTTAATAAATAGGTTTATAATAACTGCTGCAGATTTTTTTCATCCGCCCTTTCTAGTAGTAATAAGCACCTTCGACCCTTGTGAGTGAGCAAAGAAAGTCATCCTATTTCATTCACTCCCATTGCCGAATGGCCCGATTTGAAGAGAACTACAACGAGTGGCGCGCTCAGTCACCACGGAACGGAGATCGCGCATTGTATCAAATACGTATGTCGTGATGTGAGTGACGGGGATAGCTATTGGAACGGAGGAACACCTATGTGACTTTGGAACGTCGTTCCTTCGGAACGAGTCACGGTGATTCTGTTTGCGGCGGATCATCGTGATTTTTTCATCGTGACATTATTTATCACCCACCTCTAAGAGAAACCTGAGAATACCGAGAGCTCAGTAAGGCTAACAGGAGTTGAGTCCCTTCTTTGGAACTGCTACCCGGACCTTCTGATACCACGTACGCTCATATATGGTGAAATATTATGGCCCATCATATAGGGTGAATAAACCTAATATCGCGGAACGGTTTCCAGGAGTCAGTCCCTTCTTGGGAACAACTGCCCGGACCTTCCGCATATAAGGTGAAAGTGTATTGGCGACATACAAGGTGAAAAATAAATCTTCTGAACAACAATTTGGAGTTTCACTTGGCTGTATTGGTAACCTCATCCCACGGTAAAGTGAGAACCTCCCTCCTTTATAGATATAAAAATACGTCTTAGTGGTTTTTTAAATGTTTTAATTAGATAGCGCTATTTCTATTGTAATTTATAATTCAATGTGGATCAACAAAAGGTGTTACATAATAGTATTACAGCACATGAACCCTGTTAGGGCACTACAATGTCACTTAACTAAATTAATAACTTAACTAATTTTAAATTTTTATTGAATTGATATTCAATTATTTTTTGTGAAATTACTCCACTAGTTTGTTATAATTATTAATACACATAGAAAAATTCGTGCGGTCCGCTGGTTTGTTCCGTGGCTTAGTTGGTATAGCGTCTGCCACGGTATGCTAGAAGACGTCGGTTCGAATCCGGCGGGATCAAAGGAATTTTTTCTGAGTGTTCGATCTTTGTATTAATAATTATAACTTAACTAATGTTATTACTAATCTCGTACACATGCTATGTCGTTAATTATTACAATTATGAGATATATTATAACCAATTACAAAAATTCATCGCAATAATTAACATTAAAAAGTTAATAATAATAATAATAATTTTTATTTCAGGAATTTAGTCCCATAATACACAATAATAAAATCAGTAATAAAATTAAAATCAATGTAAAACCAAAAATAAAACGTAAAATCAAAATAGTAAAATACAGCAACTAATAAAATTTGTGATTATTATTAAAATTATCAAAATACAAAATTAAATTTGTCAAAAACTAAAATTACTACAATTTTGAAAGATAAAGATATAAAAATAAAATAATGAGATTGTGAAAACAAATAATAATTACATAAACATGCACTCATTTCCTATTCGCACACATTCGTTATCTGAATCACGTACCCTCTGCCAGAAATTGGCGATCCTACATCTAGGCAGGGCGAAAAAATCAGGCACTCCCGCTCCCGCAAACATAGCTGATGCACTGCAACATCTTAATAAATATTTATTTATTACATTGCATTGTATTGCACAGTAAGACCTTAACACTATTACTGTTACGGACGGCCGTACGCGCCTGGCCGATCAGAACTAGAATTTACAGGAAAATGGATAATTCAGGAGCTCTGATTGGCCGAGAGGCGTAGGGACTCATTGATAGGACCGGTACGGTGTACGGATAGCTTCCGAGAAAATAAAGCTGAAAAATATTCATTTAATAAGTCTACACAACTGGGAGAGGTACCTAAATTTGACCCTGGAATGGTAAATTTGACCAAAATCTGTTCAGAAACGCGTTAAATTCCAGTTGAAAAAAATCGATCGCTATATGAATTTTCGCCCGCGGCGTAATCACAAGAACATATCTTGTTTATTTATATCTAATCTATCTGAAATAAATACTAAAAATAGTTTAGAACAAAATTTAAAAAATCATTAAGTATTTTCTGGCCAATTTTCCTATCGTCTGACCATATATTGTTTTAAGGGTTTTGTAATTTTGATTTATGGTTTCAGATTAAAATGGACAAACCCTGCTCAAAATGGCGGCACAGCTATGCATTCACGAACTCAAGTTGCGCTTGACACCCATGAGGGTAACTTCGTTGATACAATCAAAATGAAAACTAAACAAAAGGTATTGTATTATAGTATAAAGGTTTTCAGTTAATTAACTAAAAGTAAACAAACTTCAGCTGTCACTTGCAAACATCGAGTATATAACCAGAAATGGAGACGAAATAAGGGCAATTTATCCTTGGCAACTCAAGGCAAAGGGAACCTTATATCACTTTTAAATATCAACCCTCGTTTGCACTGAAAAATAGCCAGCCGCCAACAACTGACCAGTGTGTACGTCTCCGTATATTCCAAAAATATTCTGTATTTATTGTAATAAAGATATTTCTAACTATGGTATAGTTCCATTCTGTGGTGTGGGAAAAACAGGAAAACCTCTAACGACAAAACAAATGGAATCACATTTCATCGTTAATTAAATATTGAATATGTAATTTTTCAATTTTCGTCTATTATAGAAAGCTCATTTTAACCTGGTCGATTTGAAGTGAAACAATTGATGACACTCGTCAATTGTTCGATTTGGTCATCGGAGAGCAGTTGTTACCGTAATGATTTTAAAAATAGTTTTCACCTTTAGTTTGACCTGTGTGTACGTCTCCGTATATTCCAAAAATATTCTGTATTTATTGTAATAAAGATAGTATCTCTAGCACTAGCGTGCTGTTCTATTCCGTGTTGTGGGGAAAAACAGCAAAACATCTAATTACAAAACAAACGAAATCAAATTTCGTCGGTAATTAAATATTAAAAATTTTTGCAATTTTCGTCCCTTATATTATCAAAGTTCAAGTTAACTGGTCGATTTGCAGTGAAACAATTGACGACACCCGTCAATTGGTTCGAACTCGGGGTTAGCCAATCAGAGCGCAGTTGTCACGGTTATGATATGGCAGAATAGTTTTCAAACAAATTAAATGACATTTCGTCTCTATTTCTGGTTATATTCTCGATGACCCTCACCCACCGGTGCTGGCTCGTGGGATCCCGTTAATACTCGCCACTCACCCGGTGATGGTAGCACGCCCTCCCAATTGCTTCCGAGGTTACTACCGCTCCCTAGGACTCTTCAGCGCCTGCCGGGGGACGATAGAAACCACTTTGGGAAACTATGACCTACGGAGTAGTAGCACTTTGATAACATTATTTTTTTAAGTGCACGTAGTATTGGAAATTCACTATTTTTAAACACTACGAAATCGCGGAGTAAGGGAACAATAGATCCTTCCTGTAACGCGTCTTGGTCGCTTGAATTGTAATTTATATAAGTGACAACAAAACTTTGGACGTCATTATCTAGAAAGTTACCAGAATGCAAATGCATCAGTTACAACAAGGAGGGCAGCATAATGATGTCCTTGTTCTTCACTCACCATGGTCACATTAAAAATCGACCCCTCTTACATAATCTATAATATTAATAAGCCACAAAAAGTTACATTTATTTTTATCTACGAGTCTAGCTATTACACTTAGCGGTTAAATTACAAAGCATGAAAAATAATGAGTGTGTTATCAAATTTCGTTGTCGTGCCTTGAAATTTTCAGGTGTTATACTCAAGTTTAGTCCTTTTAAAACTTTAAAACGCTCTCCTGTGAAGTTGGGAATTTGAGATTAGGATTCTTTACGTAGGAGGGGCCCAAATGTTGTTCAAAATGCCGGCGACACGGTTAAAGTTTTACGAAAACTTCTGTACTTAAAAAGATTTGTTTATTTTTTACATTTTTGTTTCAGGATGATGACAGTATATTTTTTGATTGCGAACATCCAATGTCTGGATCCGAAATATCTGACTTATTAACTTCCAGAAGGTATATTTTATTAACTTACATAACTAACTTCACTTAAAAAACATTTTGATACCTTTAATGAAGACTACGCCTTTATTTTTTGGTAATTTTGTGTTATTTTTGAAAACAGCCATTTTTATTTACTAATATTATGCTCCCCGAATTTTGTGAAAAAAAATAAAGACACAAAAAACAAAATAAAAACAGAACAGGTCCAACATTAATGTTCATTGGGGGTATCGATTTATTTATTATAACTTAAGTAACTTATTTCACTAAGTAATTTAACTAAGTTAAGTGACTTCCACAACTAATTAACTTAAATAACGAACCTATATAACTATTTATTTAACTAACTTAGCTAAACAAATTAACTAATTAACTTAAGTAAGTAACTTGAATGACAGTTTAACTAGCTAACTTATCGAGTGAATAGTTAGCTAGTGAATAGTTATATTAGTTTTTATAAACAACAGCGTTTAGGGCACTTTACATGACAAGAATTAACCTACTACTTATATTAAATAACTAACTTGGAAACCAACTTAATTAACTATTTAAAATCTACTTGCAATTTTTTTAGGCGAGAAATTTTTGACGAAATTTTTTGTTATTCCGGGTTTTTTCCCAAAGAGCTGTATTAATCTATTTGCCCAATGCCCAAATACGTGGTAAGAAACGGCGAATACGTAATTTGGTATCAATTCCATACGATGTCGATGTAAATAGTACATTGTGTATTAAATAGGAAATTACTAACGAGGGTCTGTTATAAGTCCAAAGCCAAAGGCTGAGGGCTCTAATAACTCTAGTTTTGGAATTTTTTACAGTCCGTGATACATACGATGTTTTTCATCCCATTTACGAGGAAATAAATATAATATAAATATGGTTCACAACATAATAATTGTGGATTTTGCAAGTGGGGGGCTTTTTGTTGTTTTTTTTTTAATTTATTAAGGCTTTGGCAAAGCCATCAGCTTAAATATGAAGTTTAATTGTTTCTGTACATGTGGCCGCCACAAAGAGTATAGGCAATTTGAGGCGGCGTGCTTCGATTGACTCGGGATTCCTTAGAACGGGCCGATACGGGTATTTTAGTTTGAGATTCGTATAATTTCGCGTTTTAATCTTCGATTAAGGCACAATAGCACTATCCTGTTCCACTTTAAACTAGATTTCACAAAATAATTGAAAGTCAAAATAAAAACGACACTTTTCCCTCCAAAATGCCCAGAGCGAATCCGCTTTTTGTTGTTTTAAATTCTCCCACAGATATCACAAACTAAAATGTTGTAAAAAGTAAATACGCATACAGCCATGATGGATTGTAAAAGAAAAATTGCAAAATTTTTATACAGAAAACAATTAAAACCAATTACAAGACATTCTTAATAATTGAAGATTGTACAAGAAGTGCATAAAATGCGTCATTTTACCCCAGACGAGTATATCTACCCGAGCTGCAGGCGAATGTGGACTCTTAAGTTGAGGGTAAAAGGGGTTTTATGAACGAGTTTATAAACTCTGCTTTTCATTTCGATTGCGAGGAAATTGAACAGCAATATTACAAATAAACGATTATTTAATTAAAATTGAATGTAAAATTACAACAATTCGTGGCTGTTGGCGCAGGCGTCATTGCCTCGGTCTTAAACGACGATTTTATTTTATGCACTAGAGCATAAAATCCTGCCTATACCATATCTACGAACGTATATAGCATATATACGAACTTAAAGAGCATGAGAAGAGAAAAAGTATTTAAGTAGTTGTAATTTTGAACTTGGTCTTGCTTGAAGATGAACTTGACCTATGAAAGGAAGTATGTCGCGCTACAAATAAAAAAAAGGCTGGCTGAAACCATGGCTGATATGGAAAAAATATAAAGAAAAAAGTTCTGCTGGGTGTAGGCTACATAAAATAGGATTCTATGCTCTAGTGCATAAAGTGAAATCTTCGTTTAAGACCACGACAACCTGTCGCCAACAGCCACTCACACTAGAACTTTATAAAATAAAGTTAAATCCGTGTCATATTACAAAATTAACAAGAGTAGGTAATACTAATAATATAACTTAGAAATAGAAATGTATAAAAAAATCAAAGCTTGTAAAATTAAACTGAGCGTGTAGTTCGACCTGTTACATGTAGAAAAAAAAATAAAAAAGTACATTGGCCGGGAGTTTTTATTTTTTCTAGGCATTACGTAGTTGTGTTTGAAACTGTTTTACAATTCACGTTAAATAATGTAGTCGAGTAAAAAGGAAATTACCCTCCCATCTAACAGTTTAATGGAGAGGAATGCGAAAAACTTCGTAGAGCAGATATTGCCGCCAAAATCTAAGCTAATTCATCGATCGAGGATCGAGGATCGAGGATCGAAACACAAATGAATACATATCGAGTTCTTAGGTCAACCGTGACCATTGGACCTGTAAAGGCCTCGAAACGTTGGTTTGTTTGAAAAAAACAAATATTCACGATTTAAATTCGGAAAAATAGTTTCATTTCCTATGTGTAACAATCGCGAAAACCTAAGAACTCGATATGTTATTTGTCTTCTAATTATTGCTTTTTTATTACATTTTACTTTTGTTAAAAATGAGATTTGGGCTCTGGATGAAGAGGTCGCGGCTTTGGTTCCCGGTAGAAGCAATTTGGAAAATATTTTTTTCTAAATTGTTTCTGTTCTGAGTGTAATAGTTTCATTATAACTGAAAACGTTTTCGGAAAGTGTTTTCTTAACGTATTTCGATAAATTGTCCAAGAAATTTCATCACAAATAAAAAGTAATACAGTAAATATGCTAGGAAAGACCATCACATTAAATATAATCTAATTGTTCCAACGATATCTATGTACTACTGTACTAGATGCGGCGTTCAAGACACACGCTGTGTTTTACTGACATGCAGTGAAGACGCTGCATGTCATTAGTTGATTGTCAAACATTCAAGATGGCGGACGCACATGCGGTTATCTTTGAAAATTAATTTACATCGGTGTGTTGCCACGTTTCGCTATTTGACTAATTGTGTAATTTATAAACTATACAATAACAGGCGGCTGTCACCTTTTCCATCAAAATAAGGATGTGTCATCATATTATGAAGTGGATAAGGTGGAAGCCGTAGAATAATAACACATAGAAACCTCGCTCGCACACGCTAAGTGAGGCAAATTGAAGCGCGCCCAATGGGCCTACACGAGCGGGCGGGCCTTCAGTGCTCAAGGTCAACTTGCACCGAATTTTAGCTAAAAATGACGAAATGTGCGGTAAATGAGTGTAAAAATACGTCAGACAAACATAAAATAGATACTAACATCACATTCCACAAGGAAGTAACGCGTTTCAACTTGTATTTTTATATTAATATTCACTAAAACCGAAAATTAACCTACTACTAAAACTAGCTTACATGAATTTGATTTTTGCCTTACTTGTGACAGTGCGTTTGATATGAAACTATCATTCTATGCGTTATTATTCTAAGGTGGAAGCCTTACCTACCCAAATACATGGCGGAAAATTGATTTTTATAAAATTACTTCAATTTTGAATTCGTTATAATATTGTTCTAACAGAGGTATAATTTTTTTAAGAATATGTGCTAAATAGTACAATTTAGGTATATTTTTTTGGTCCATTGTATAGGGCCATTCTAACTCTCGTCTTGAGCCCACGACCATACTGCACCGTAGTATTGTTCTTACCAACTGACCTACGAGTCAAGTTATCGAGTTGTTGAAATTCTCCTACGTGTAATAATCAAAGATCTTTGTTCTGTATTTTTCGGCATTCTCAACCGCTAGTGACATCTAGTGAGAGATTTTAGAACCTTTTTTCGAAACTCGATTTACAACAAATATTTACTAGTAAATAGTTTCTGCCCCCGATATTGGGCATTAATCGGTATTAACCCAATTTAAACTATGTTTCTGACTAAGTTATGTAATTGAATTATACGCCGTATTATGCGCGTGTAACTGTACACAAGGACAAAGTTTTTGCACGTTCGCCCTAAATATCTTTTTCGTTCCACAGTCTCCTAACTTATTTCTACCCATCCCAACTCCTATTAAACAGCATAAGGCTGATCACCTCTCCGACCCCAGGGTCCTGTGGGGTGATCCTACCACCTCGTCAACTCCAGACAGGGAATCAGTTCAGCGTCAAGATTAAAGTTGAAGAGTTGGAGATCGGTGATGAGGAATACGTGAGGATGGTAAATGGACGGATCAGATTCGAATTGTTGTATTTTAGGTAAGTTCGTTTTTTAGTTGGCAGTTTTTGTTAAGCAAGTTTGGTAGAAGTTTCACAAGCTGTGGTAGCACAGTGGTTTGAACTACCACCTCTCAAGCAGAGGTCCTGGGTTCAAATCCGGGCTTGCACCTCTGAGCTTTAGGAATTTATATGCGAAATTTGATGTTTACCATGAACTTTTAAGTGAAAGAAAACTTTGTTTTTATAATATCAAGTAACTGTAGTAAGCGACACGCCTATCTATAACAGTTGCAGTGCCGTTCAGAGTTTTAAATTGCGAAGATCTTATGGGCAGTGTCACTGCGCCCGTCACCCTGAGACATAAGTTAACAAGACCCATGTGCCTGTAATTTCACCAGCACCCTTACCTTTCTAAA
>NW_020655009.1:0-23202 GCF_003589595.1 Hyposmocoma kahamanoa | reverse complement strand
GTGACAATGGGACCACCACGAGAGTGCACTCTTTCAAACAAAAAAAAGAATTTTCAAAATCGGTCCACTAGTGACGGAGTAATTTGAAAACTTACATAAAATATACATACAGCCGAACGTTAACCTCATCTTTTTTTAGGTCGGTTAAAAATAGTGTGCATTTATACAAATACAAATATCTTTATACAAGGTGTAACAAAGAGGTGTAGTCATATTTTTTTTTTTTTTTTAGTTTAAATTATAATATTTTTGTCTTAGTATTTAGTTATTACGACTCAATTCCTTTCGCATAAACCCATTAAAGGGTTTTTGAAAGGAAAATGTAAATGTACATATGTGTTTAATTGTAAAATGAATAATAAATAAATAAAAAAATTTGAAAGTCGGATTCAGTTAATGGTATGAAACTAATTAGCAAAGTTGTTTTAGTTCTTCATAGAGAATTTTTTGAACAAATTCCAAATAGTGTAAGCCTTTTTCGATTCATGCATTGGTACAGAATTAACATCAGTGACTGATTTAAGTGAATCTTTAATACATCCATTTAATTTTGGAAATAAATGAAAGTAGTAATATTGTCTATAATAATATTCTCTACTACTCCCACGGTTTTCTCCCAATTTCGAAATAAATGAAAGTAGTAATATTATCTATAATAATATTATCTACTACTCCCACGGCTTTTTCCCAATTTCGTCCTATCTCCATCCTTTTTTTTTTTTTGACGGGGAGAAATCTTTATGGATACCCCTGAGCCCAGGGAGACTCAGGAGTTATGTGGGGACTCTCCCTCCAGACTGGAGGGACTACCCCACTAAAACCCCCCCGGGTTTCCCTCTCGCCGGTTGAGTCGGCGCCGTGGGATCAGTGAACATTCACCACGACGACCACCACGTCCTATCTCCATCCTACCATTCCTGTCCAAGGTCCTTGAAAGCACTGTGCATAAACAACTTCAACTCATATGTC
Source organism: Hyposmocoma kahamanoa (assembly GCF_003589595.1). Classification (NCBI taxonomy): domain Eukaryota; kingdom Metazoa; phylum Arthropoda; class Insecta; order Lepidoptera; family Cosmopterigidae; genus Hyposmocoma; species Hyposmocoma kahamanoa. The sequence goes on along the minus strand of NW_020655009.1, from coordinate 22,233 downwards.
TCTCGTCATGAACTTATAAGTCCGTATCAATCTGGTTTTCGTCCTGGTCATAGCACTGTAATTGCTTTGCTTAACGTCACCGATGAAATTCGTCACGCCATGGATAACAGGTTGTTTACCATTATTGTTTTGCTGGACTTCAGCAACACAAAACAATTTTTGACGATGCCTAACACATGATTCTCAAAGTGAAGTGTTTCATCCATAAGGAGTCCAAGATTCCGAGCCTCAGTTACTCGGTCAATGTTCACGCCCCTGATCGCCAAAGTAACGTTACGACTATTAATTTTCGCTATTTGATTTTTTGTACCCAGCACCATATATTTTTATACTGCCATTTAGCACTAACGAATTTGAATCTGACCAAGAGGCTATACGTTCTAGATCCTCGTTTAACTTATCCACGGCTTCAGGAGTATCACATGGTTTACAAGATATATAAATCTGTATATCATCAGCGTAAATATGATACTTGCAGAATTTTATTTGATCTATGACATCCGCGCTGTAGATTATAAAGAGAATAGGGCCCAAAATTGATCCTTGTGGTACTCCGCGCGTAACGTCACGTGTTTTTGATTGTAATTTAGAACCACTAAGATCAGAAATTTCAACACACTGAGACCGATTTTTCAGATAACTGTCAAGCCATTTGATGGTGGAGCCAGCAAATCCGTAATAATGCAGTTTAGCTAGTAGTAGGCTAACATTAATGCAGTCAAAGGCTCTAGAGAAATCCAGCAGTGTTAACAAGGTGCCCTGTCTATTGTCTTGTGCAGATAGGATATCATCAACTACTTTAATCATAGCAGTTGTCGTACTATGTTTCTTCGAAACCCAGATTGTACGTTAGGAAGAACTTCGTTACTTTCTAGAAAGTTTGTTACTTGTTTTGCTACAATTGTCTCAAGGACCTTCGATACACAAGACAGTATGCTTATGGGCCGAATATCTGTCAAGTTGGAAGGGTTATTAATTTTAGGAATAGGCCTTATGACTGCATGCTGCCAGTCCACTGCGAACGTGTTGGTTTCAATAGATCTGTTCACCATAGCTGTAACAACAGGCAGTATGACAGGTAACGACAACAATAACATGTCCAGTGATATCCCGTCGAGACCAACCGCGTTTGACTTTAATGATCGCATGATTTGCAGAATCTCATTGTCTTCTACTGTTGTTAGTGATAATTTTGTGTTTATCTTACTATTTTGCTGAAAATATGTTATATCTGATAGTAATGACTGTTGACTACCGGGCACATTAAAAAAGTGGTCGTTTATTAAATTAGGATCGTTAAAAATATGTGTAGGTAGCTCTGGTTTACTTTTTATGTTAACATTTTTTTTTATATGTGCCCATAATACTCGAGAATCTTTCTGTTTATTTACGTAATGATTGTAGTAAGCCTTTTTTTCACTTATCAACACATCATTAACAACTTTTTTGAGGTCCTTATAGTAAGATTTTTGCGAGTCATTGCCACTGTGTCGTGCCGCAGCATGTGCTTCGTCACGGCGCTTTACAAGTTGTTTCACATTGTAGGTGATCCACGGATACTGGCGCTGTTTGGCATGTAATATCCGAAGGGGAGCATGTACATCGAACAAACCCACCAAACATTCACTGAATTGCCTCACCATGTCATTGACATCCTCTAAGTGGGTTATTCTCATCCAGTCTATGGTAGACAGATCCACATCGAACCGTTCGTAGTCGATAGTGTGAAGATTTCTGCGAGTTATCAGTACTGGTGTTTGTTTTGCCTTCACGATGTTTAATGTGCAGGTGATAAACACATGGAATGACGTATTCACACAAGCCCAATTTGGTTTTAACTCGGTAACCGAGTGGCTCAGAGTAAATGCACTTACACTTAATACTGACAAAACCAAATATATGACATTCTCATACAACATCCTCTCTCAACCTGTCGAGAATACTTTCTCAATAGTAGCTCATCATTGTTCCAGTCCAAGGACTCAAGTTTGCGGCAGTGGTTGTCCAAACTTGGACAGCACAGTCAATATTAAATATTTAGGTGTCATAATCGATCAACATCTCAATTTCAAACAGCATGTTGTAGCGCTTACTGCTAGAGTTCGAAAATTAATATATGTTTTTAAAAATTTAAGACATGCGGCTAGCGGTGAATTACTCAAATCAGTATACTTGGCCCTCTGTCAATCACTGCTACTTTACTGCATTACTTCATGGGGCGGCGCACATAAAACAACTCTGTTAAACCTAGAAAAGGCGCAGAGAGCTATTCTCAAAGTCAGCAACTTCCGTCCTTTCTTCTACCCTACCCACAAACTCCTAGCCGAGTGCGATGTCCTTTCTGTGCGGCAGCTGTTTATCTTGCAAATAATTTTGAAAAAACACTCAATCACTCCATTTGAGTCTAAGTCCTCATCCTGTGAAAGACGACTCAATACCTTCTCTTCTCGTGAACAACTTCGCACATCACACTCTCATAGATTCTTCTGCTTCCTTGGTACATTACTTTACTACAAATTAAATTTAACATTGCATTTTCATGCCTTGAATAAGATGGGATGTAAAAAGACCGTCAAACGCTGGCTTAAAAATAAAAACTATGATGAAACAGAAGGTTTACTAGAAGTTATTTCTTAATTATATTGTAAAAGCTAATTGTTTTATTCTTAATTAAATATACCTATTTTGTTTTTAAGCACTAATATAATGATACTGTGCACAAACAAGATGCTTAAGATACAGGTAATAATGTACTTAGTTTAGGCATCGCAACTATACTGGTAGGCTTGTAATAATTAATTGTATAGCTTTATGATTAGTATAATAATTAAGGTTTATTTTTTTTATTTTTTTTTACCAATTGCATATTAGCTTCCCTTACATTTGTTTTTTTTTTTACTTATATTTAGATTAAGTTATATTGAAATAAATTTATCTTTATCTTTATCTTTATCTTACATGTCGACTCAGCTCGGGTATATAATCAACTACTACCACCGTATTGTCTATGTCGGTGCTTATGGTGTCAATAAGTGTTTCACTGTACTCAGTGAAATGCGTTGGTGTAGTTACATACTGGTGCAATGTGTGGCTCGTCAGAAAATCTGTTAACTTTTTGGTGCTGCTATCCGTTATACTTAGGAGATTAATATTAAAGTCTCCCAACAATACCACATTATTGCACCACGAAAATCAGCTCAAACTCTCAGCTAAAGCATCTACAAACGTATCTACGTTAAGCCAAGGCGGTCTGTATGCAGTACCTACCAGTAACTTTTTTCCATTGACATTTACGCACAGCCACATTTGCTCAACGTAGTTAGTGTGTATTGCATGTTGAGAATTGTGTTTGTTATAATGCTGTAGATAATGTATATTTATAATAATATGTAATGTTTGTGTGTATTTAGATTTGTAGTTAGCTGAATTAATAAATACATGAGAGTATAAAAATAAAGTATAAAAAAGTAAATTAGTTGTATATATGTAAATAAATCTAAAATATTTTGCAATTATTGTACAGCCACACACATGACTACATACCATAGGTAATAGTAATAACAGACCTACAATAATATAAAAAATTAAGATGTGTGCATAGATTATAGCTATTATTGTAGTCCAGTTTCTGGTGGGGGGGGGGGGGGGGGCACAAACGCCATCGGGACCAAAAATTTTCACCAAATCGGATTCACATCGTATTCGATAAGCGGGGGCGTCCCTCCTTACGTAAATCCGGCCATCCATGGTCCAAACATACTTCCACTGCAAACGACCTGCAGTTTGCCTGACAAGATAAAAAAGGCGCCGGTTTATCAACGTTAGGCGCTCGTTGATATAGAAGGGCCGGGGTTCAGACTTGAAACCCAGGTCCTCAGTGGTGAGATGACGACGTACGCGCGCCCCACGCAGCAAGGCATCACACGTGTCGCGACGGGTCAGCCGCAAGGCAAGTGGCCGCGGCCGCGCGCCCACCTCGCGCCGCGGGGCTCCCGTGCGCGCGCAGCTCACCACCTCACGCTCGTCCAGCTGCATGCCGAGCTTAGCGGCACAGGCCAGCGCAATGTGGATGGGGTTCTCCCCATTTTCCTTCGGCACGCCGCTGAGCTCCACCTCGTTCAGGAGCAGCACCTAGTCGCGATCGTTTAGATCATGCTGCAGTCTCTCCACGTTCGCTTCCAGGGCCTGGATCACTTTAACGAAACAGGAGTCGGTCCCACCACCACTCGCCCTCTCCGTCATCATTATTTGCACCGTCTCCTCAACCCTGTCCAGACGATTCTCGCAGGAGCGCACTGTCGACCTTAACTCAAAAAGGTCCTGACGCAAGCCTTTTAGCTCCTCTCTCGTCTGACTCATTTCGAGACGGAACGCTCGGAGCTCGTATGCGAGACTCGTTTCCTCTGAATCTCCTGCAGTCTCGCATAGCCGCCTTGAGTCTGGGTTCTTGGCTTTCGGAGAGCTGTTACGAACATCATGCGTTTTTATAGGAGTATTATCCGGATTGCTCCTAGGCAGCCTGGATTTAAAGTCAGGGCAGGCCCACGATGACGGCACAGTGTCATTTTTACGCACTCCTACACATTCTTTATGATATTGTTTTTTGCATATGGGGCATGCGACGTTTGCGCCCTCTGCCGTTGACATGAATTTGCAACACGCACTGCACTTAACCACCATATCGAACGCAGATAAAAATAGTAGGGTCACCAAAAAGCGCAATGAATTTCCGCAAGGGGTCGCTGGGCTCACTCTGATTTAGTTATTAATTGTATTTGGCGGTGTATAAAGTTTTTTTGTTTTTATTGTACCTTATGAAGTTATGAATTTAGTAAATAGTGAATATTACCGAAATGAAAAGTGATTTTAATGTTGTATATCTCTTGACTTTTTACACACCCGTATTATAGTAACGCCACCGAAACTGTCACGGTTCTTTATTTAAAGGTGTTACTTGTGAATAATACTATTTACTATTTTTATTGTTTAAAAAAGCGAGCGACACTCAAACACGTAAGTAGCCACACAGACGTCCGTGACGTCACTCCGTGTTAGTATAAACATATTTCGCGTACATTAAATAGCATGCAAATGTCTGATTATACAATTTCAATTGACTACTATTGGCCGAGCGCCTTTGATTTGTGCAGAAAATTGACACTTCTCCGAAGTGAGACAAGTAGTCACGAGTGACTGCGAGTTTTGACTAGCCACGTCAAACGAGCTCTATACACGTTAGCGCTCGCCTTCACTCGGTCAGCTAGGCGAGTGACACCGAACGATGGGAAGGCAAGGCAAGGCAAATAGGCTATCTATACGTTGGTATTGGCCTTCACCCGGCAACGTTAGACCAACATGGTCTTTGTAATGCTGGCTTTATAAAATAAGAATTTTTTGTAGTTATAGTTGTCAGTGGGAAAAAATCGGAAACGAGTGGATAATTTTGTTTTCAGGAACTGGGAATGCCTAGTAAATAAATCTTGTATAATCTAAATGAAATATAAAATTATTTACCAATAAACCTAATGATAAAATTGCATTATCAAGTAGGGGAAAGGTGTAGCAGATGATCCCCTTAAGGGAGAATGGTGGTCGTTTAAAAGATATTCAGCTTAAAGCAGATGTAAAAGCGTTGAATGATAGAAAATTTATCTATTTACATGTTGTTTTATTTTTTTATTTTTCATTATTATAGAAAATGAAACTATTTTTCCGGATTTAAATCGCGTACATTTGTTTTTTCAAACAAACCAACGTTTCGGGCCCTTTACAGGTCGCATGATCAAGGTTCACTGTGTGTGTAACAATCGCGAAAACTTAAGAACTTTCATTATTATATTTTCATATTTTTAAAACCCTACTAAAGGATCGTCTTGGACACCGGGGTGTCCATGATGATCCTAAGGGTATGGGCAAGATGATCCAGGGGGTCACCTTGCATCTATTTAGGAAAATTTCTAGGTTTTGGTAGAAACAAATGAAAATAACAACTTTTAAGACTTAACAAAGTCCTTACTTATGTAATCTAGGCATATGAAACAACAGTTACGGAACTTCGAGAACAAATAATCCTAATTAACTAATATCTTACAGGTACCTAAGGGTTGGCGATATTGTTTTTTATGGCAAGTTGATATTCATCCTCGTACCCATATCTTTAATGTACTCTACACTCGATTTCCTGTTTAACACATCTGATGAACAGTTTTTTTTTCACCTAAATATTTCATTGACCTAATAGACCCTTTATTTTTACCTTTAGCCACTCTTTTTAATGGCATAACGCGTACCTACTACGAACTATTTACTTGCCGATTTACGTGGCGTGTCCTAATTTTCACGCCTCTAGTTCTTTAAATCATAGTCTTCCGACCACCCACCACCACCATCCACCACGCGGCCTGGTCTAAAACAAGAAAAAGCATTTATATTTGTTATTAATCGAGATCGATCATGTAAACGAAATCCAGTATTCTACTAGTTTATTCGCTTAAGTAAGCTATTTAATTAAGAGGTTTCAGTACTCAGAAAAACATACAAATTAAAATAGTCCGTTAACAACATATACAGATGATCCCCACGGATCATCTCGTACACCAAAATCATAATCATCTTGCCCCAATTTATTTAATGTTATTTTTTGTTCGGCAAAATAACCTGTATTCTGTCTACTGTTACCACGCCATTAAAAAAGTAAGTAGAGCATTATACAAAGCAACCAATACAAAAATCTTAGCAATTGATTGCTTAGAATGGAAGTTGCCTAAGCTTTTAATCAACATCTACAAAAATGAACTCGTCACTCACATCGCCATTACGAATTGACTGATGAGACGGGCGTACATTGAGGCCTAGATTTTACCGAAGAAAATATCTAGATGACTTTACTAGTTCCGCTACAATTGAAAAGGATCATCTTACCTCCAAGGATCATCTCGTACACCTTTCCCCTAATCTCTTCAAAATGAAGCGAATAAATGAAGATGGTCTTTGATTATATTCGGCACTATTGTACGCCGGTATGATTTCTAACCATTCTTTTTTCTTTTTTGATTTCTAGGTAAACTTGAAATAGTAAAAATAATAATAATAAAAACCTCGTAGTGATTATTATAATAACAAAATATCGATAATATGTACGCTTCCAAGAACAACACTATCTCAAAATAATCGTTAACGACAATCATCAAAATATACAAACAAACAGGCAATCTGAAGAAACCAAAGCCAAATTTGGCAAGATTTATGAATAAACTACTTAAATATGTCTAATCACATGAGATATTTGGGCTTCTGTGTGTGTTTAGACAGAAAATTAACACGTGCCTGTACAATGTTATGTTCGGTCGATCTTCGCTTTTTCAAATGCCACTTCCTGTAATGCTGCAGCGACGAATTTTTATTAATACATAATTGTTCTCACTGTCAATATTTTTGTCCATTTTATTACAATACATGCGAATAATCCAATAAAACACTTGGAAAAACATTTGTTTTGACATTTGACGTACTTTCTTTTGACAACCGTATCATGTACCTCATATACTGCGAAATGGACACGGTTGGTATTTAAGATGACGTTACTTATTTTCCACGACCAATGTAATGCCAAATCTCTTTTGGCTTAAGACGACACGCAAGAGTTAAACAAAGACAATGACATGTTTATGTTTTCAACGTTGAAATGCATCATATACATATAACGTCTGATTTATATATGACAACATAACATGTCCTTTAGTTTCCATAGAGACGCAATGTCCTACAAACAATTGTCAAAAATATGGCACCACTTTGCAAATTTAAAGACTAGCTTTGAAACTGGTCAAAATTTCAAAGAAAAATATATTTGTCTCGTTTTTTCTAATGTCAAACTTATTATGTGAAAACGAAATAGTCTTATTGTATAATGGAACACGCCCAGTATTACCGGTTTAGAAATAATTTTCCCTAATTTCTTGTAGCCTCACTGATGGAAAGAAATATGAATCAGAATTGGAATAAACGAGTGCGTGAAGTATACATGAAAATATTTGAACTTGAGTGTCCGCGCTAGGAATTCAATACAAATAAATATTAAATATGATGTGATGTACATACATTTTTCAAGTTGCGTATTTCTTTTAATTGGATAAAGTTAGAATAAAACGGTCTGCCGACAAAGTATCTCTTTCTATTTATCGACAACAAATTTAAAAAGGGTAAATATTAGAAGTGACTTGATACAAAAACATTGATCTATACTGGGTTATTATTTGATTCGCTATAAGTTCTCAATATAAGCTCAGGTAGGTTGCGAGGCTTTCCAACACAATCATAAACTTGCTTATTTGAGAAAATCTCATCTACAATATGTGAGATAAATGCATTTTTATTTATTACTATTCTTACTAATTATTAAACGCCACTGTGTAGCGTTAACTTATTGTACATTTGCCTTTTGTTTTGTATTTTGTTGCTCAAAGTGAACATTTTACTTTCGTGATATAATCTTATTTTTATATATTTTCGTATAATCGCGTTAACCAATAAAAGAGAATGATCTGTTTGCAATGACGAAATGTGTTCCACTGCATGAATGGCAAATTCTCTTATCGAAGAATTACTTCGAAGTTTTTCCAAAGTTCTTGTTGCTAAATACATAGGACCATATTTAGGATGCAAAGACTTGACACCTGAGATGGTAATAGCCAGTCTAATCACGATTTCACAAGTTAAACAAATATCGAAAACTTGTTGTGTTGGAAAGCAAAGACCACCTTTGTCCTTAATAATAATTAGCTTGTGAAACCATAGATGTTCTGTAGCTAGTAAAGCTTATATACATAGTTCACATTTAAGCTCACTTCCCAACTTTGCAACAACATAGCCTGCTATATATCCTACAATTTGTTTGGTAACACCTGTGATGAGGCTATTGTTTATATCAATATTTTCGATAAGATTAAGATCAATTTCACCCGTACTAATTTCTTCAACGTCTTCATTTTCTCGATAGCCAATCGTAGACATGTTTATTTCTTGGACGTAATTTTCAGGCGCACATGTCAAAATATTGAGTTTTTCAAACGGCACACAGAGTTACCTCTGAACATTGATTTCAATTCTAAGTGGTTTAACATTTTTTTGTAGGCCAATTTTAATTTGTATTACATTGGGATTGTTATTATATCCCCCTTTTTGTCTTGTGCACCCAAAAAAAATTTCAAGATGATCCTGAGAGAGCCTGTAGGTCGAAATATATTTCATTATGTTTGTTTCCACTAATGGCACAAACAAAATTTTTATACTTTCCAAACAAACTAATAATCCCAAAAACCCTGTTTTAAATTTACAAGCAAGAACTGGTTTAAATTCTGTATTTATCGCTATAATCGGCAAGGTGCCTCTTCGTTTTAATGTTTTTTTTGTTCGAATTTTTACTTTGAGGTTACAGACATATTCCTTGTAATCTTCAATCAATTTGAAAACTTCGTCTTTGTTTTTTAAATTCAGTGCTCTTTTAAATCCATATGCTTTAGGATTTCCTCTCGAGTTTAAAACGTCAAAGATATCATTGTACAACTTAATGAAATGAATAGTAGGTTCGCTATCAGTAAATTCTGGCAACAAGTCTTTGCAAGCTTGTAATGATTGTGCAACACTATTGTGTATTTGTATTTGCCACGGGTGTTGTCGATGTTTTTTACGTTGTGCCTTCGACATTCTTACCTGCCGGAGCCCCTGATGCGGACGGTTGTGGTCCCGATCACAAAGAATAAGACTGGTGATGTGTCGGACACTGCCAACTATCGTCCCATCTCACTTGCTACTATAATGGCCAAGGTGCTTGACAGTTTGCTTAATGATCAGTTAAATAAACATATAAAATTACATGATGCACAGTTTGGGTTCCGGCCTGGACTTTCAACTGAAAGTGCGATTTTCTGTCTTAAGCAGACTGTCAAGTGCTACACTAATAGAAAAACCCCGGTGTACGCGTGTTTCCTGGACTTGTCAAAGGCTTTTGACTTGGTAAACTATGAGATACTTTGGAGCAAGTTAAGGGACACCAGTGTGCCGAGGGAATGCATTGAGCTGTTTAGGTTTTGGTATCAAAACCAAGTGAACCAGGTGAGATGGGCCGACGCTATGTCTGAAGAGTATAGGCTTGAGTGCGGTGTGAGACAGGGAGGATTGTCATCACCGACACTCTTTAACCTTTATATAGACCGGCTGATCGAGGAGCTTAGTGGCATGCATGTCGGATGCCATGTTGACGGAACCTGTGTCAATAACATAAGCTACGCAGATGACATGGTGCTACTGGGCCCTTCGATCGGCTCGATTGTAAAGCTTGTAGCCACTTGTGAAAGGTATGCGGCTGCACATGGACTAAAGTACAACTCTAAAAAGAGTGAAGTGCTCATTTTCAAGTCAAGCAAATTCAATCCGGTAAATGTGCCTTCGGTTGTACTGGCCGGTACTGCATTGCGAGTGGTTGACAGGTTTAAGTACCTGGGTCACATGTTAACGGACGAGTTGAAGGATGACCTAGACGTGGAAAGGGAGCGCAGGGCGTTGGCAGTGAGGAGTAATGTGCTGACACGCAGATTCGCTCGATGCTCGTTTAATGTTAAATTAACGCTTTTCAAAGCTTACTGTACATCTTTTTACTCGAGCAGTCTGTGGTGTCAGTACACGAAACGAGCTTACAACAACCTACGCGTTCAATATAACAACGCGTTCAGGATGCTGATGAGGCTACCACGTCACTGCAGCGCGTCAGGAATGTTCGCTGAGGCGCGCTCAGACGGCTTTCACGCTATAATGCGAAAAAAGGCCGCCTCTTTTCTCCACCGTGCACGTGGTAGCCGCAATAGCATCCTGAATACGCTTGTCCATAGATTTGACAGTCCTATCCTAATTCATTTGATTAGGAGGGTCATAGGACAAATTAAATAGAGAATGTAAATGTAATGTGATGTAATGTATCTAATGTAATCTGTATTATTTACCTGTAAGTACTAACATAGTGTGTTTTAAGTTCTTTTTTACTAACAATATATGGAATTTATAAGTTCTGAAATAAAAGTCTTTATTATTATTATTATTATTATATTGCTCAAAAGTTGCGAGGCCAATTTAACCTTCATTATCTGCTGGCGAAAATTTATGTGACGACTGGTCAGTTTGTTCCCTGTTCGTAGCCCCTCAACTTCTTGGATCTCTTGTAGACGTTTTAAATACTTCCAAATGACTTCTTTACTATTCTTGTCAATAAAGATTTGTTAAGCCTCGAAACTGTTTCTGACCAACTTCAACATGTGGTACGCGTCTAATAGCAACACTACATTACTTCCAGTAGTGGGGTGTTTAAATGTAGTTTTTAATTTTTTGGGATCATTGAGTTCACAACGTAATATTCTCATTGCAGCTAAGTTGGTCTGACAGCCATCACATGTGACTGAACAATATCAATATTGGTTTGAGTGCTTTTTTTCCAATGCCATATTTATTAAGGTCGCTAGTTTTGCTCCCGTGAGACCATGAGTAAAAAAATATCCTATTGGTAGCTTCCATGCCTGGTTTAAGCACACCAGTAGCAATACTAATGCTGAGGAAGCTAAACTTTGGCAATCATTTTTTTTCGTCTAATCCGTAGTCAACAAAGCCATGATGCTTTTTTCCATCAAAAATATTTTGTTGTCGAATCGCCATTTCGTCAATCACTAAGTTGCAGACAATTCTTGATTTTGAATTATCGCTTTTTATTTTTAAAACATTAAATGCCTCTGCTGTAAAACCCGGCTCCCCGTCAATCTTATTGTACCAATTTAGGAGCGTTCTTGGATGTGGTAAACAATTATCTAGTGATTTTCTAACATATTTATAGGCTGCTGGTGAGTAAAAATTAAGCGTTAATGCAAACTTTTTTAGTGCAAGAGGAAACTTTTTGAAAGATTTCTTCTTTTGGAAAGATTTTTGAAAATATTTAACTAAAATACACAATTCGTCATTAACGTTTAGTTGCATTTCTTCTTCTTCACTCAAGTAACGCTTATTTTTAATTTCTGTTAAGATATTTGTTAAGTTTTTGATCTTAATCTGTAATCTCCTTTTTTTAAATTTTTGATGTAGTTTAATCGTCGCGATGAAATAAAAGTCAAACGTTCAATAGTATTGCGCATTTTGTGTTTCCGTGGTGATTCTAAAATTTGAAGCATTTCTTCGTCTGTCTCTACATTTGAATCCATGTCAGTTTCGTTTGGAGACTTGGTTTCGTCCTAACAAACATTTTAACATTAATAATATGTATTTTACAGTTTAGGATACGATGGAACTGACATGACATAACATGTACATTGTACATGTTCGTAAATAAATAAAGATAAAAAAATAGTAATACGTATTTTCAATATTAGCCAAGTGCAAGTCGTATTTCAAGTATGAGTTCCGTATTCAGGTTATAATTTACTAAGGGTTTTTCATTATAATTATACATAATTGTATTTATGTTTAATATTTGAGATTGTATAGTAATATTGCTATACACATACACACTAGAAATACGTATGCCAACAATAAATATTTACTCACTAAGTCTATTGGTATAGCTTTTCTTGATAATAAGAAATGTCCTTTATCATGTTTAGGCGGAATTATATCTTGTTTTTTAAAATGTTTTGAACATAGGACGGTTACTTCAAATGGCAACCAGTCGGTATTTCCGTAAAAGTCGTATTTTATCTATCCACTTTACCCTGCGACTACAATCTTTAGGTATTCTGGGAGAAGGAACAAACAAGAAATAATTTTTAATAGTATTACTGTTAAACTTTACGTTAAAAAGTTACAAAGAATAAAGTACTTGAATTAAAATCACTTTTGACCCCGGTTAAAACTAATTTCAAAACGATCACATTTTTTTTCATTTCCATCTAGGAGCAAGGAATTTAGGCTTCTTCAGGTGAGTAATAACAACACACACTTCTAATTCAACCGTTTATTAGAGACGCCTACTCACATCTTTACAATATTCATCGGCCTGAATACATTACACCCATAACTCCCGATATTGTGGGAGAATGAAAATTAATTTACTGACAACACTGAAATTCTAAATAAAGCTATTTAATTTTTATTTTTATTTGCGATAATTAAAACAAATAAAAGCAAACTTACTTATGAAAAGTAACACCACTAGCTTTGTGGTCCTTGTCAGACCGAGATTTGCAAGTTTTAACCACGCATTTCACCATTTTTGACACTTTCTTGTTGACGTTATACTCGTCCGAATGCAAGATGGTGACTAACTTCAAATATATCAGCAGACACCTTAGTCGTGGTGCCATTTCGAAGCGCAGATTGCGCATCTATTGTTTATATACATCATTGGTTTCCATAGTCTAAGGACAAAACCATTATAGAGCCACTGATGACGTCATTCATGTGAAATAAACTTCAGAACTATTTTTTGAAAAATATAAATAATCTCAACGTAATATTGACAAATACATTGAAAATATTTGTGAATAAAAAAAATGAACAATGCTCATTTAGGATCTTCACTACACCACAAGCCTCTTGTGTTGTTTTTGTAGCGGTCGAAGTGGTGTGCGAATACCTTCTTTTTTGTTTGCACTTTGTGCATATGCACAGTTGTGGTCACTTCATCATAACTTCATGATGTTGTTCACCTTCAGAAGCTATCAACCGCTTTGTTTTCTTTTTGTGTGCTGCACAATCTCATAAACAATCAAGTCACGTAGCATTTTACAGCTTCCTCGAAAGAAAAAAACCACATTAAAACATAATCTTTAAAATTCCAATATATATTCGTTCTATAATGTCACTACAACGCATTTTTGCCCACCTCCACTATTTAAATGCGTAATAATAAAAAAATATATTTACCTACCTTACGGAATTTTCTCTACACAAACGGTCGCGTGGTGTGTCACGCACCCCAAACTCGCTCTCCAAGCACAACTATACACAAAGGAGCGCAAATTACGAATTAATTGTGAAGTACAATCGCATTTACGGAGCTAACCTGAAGATAGGCGCTGTAATTTCAAATTTTAGAAACTTATGAGCCTAGAAACCTGCAATGGGGTGTGAAACACCTCACGCGACCAATCGAAGGCGAAGACTCAGTTTTTGAAACATTAATTAATTCTGTACCTTAAATTCAATAAAGTGAAATAGAAGTGTTATGTAACGTAGGTAAAGTTAAATTATACTAAATAAAAAACCTTTATTTTATTTTTTAATATTTTGAAACTTTTGTTACAGCTTTGGTTGAAACCTGTTTTGACAAGGGACCAGATTATATGACCTGGGTCTTAGCTTTCATTTTGTCGCAACTGTTAGTCCTGGACACAATAGTCCTGATGGATTTTAATAAAAGATATAAATTCACTATATCACCCGAGGAATACGTCTTCGCCGCATCATGCTTGTTTGTCGACATAATAGGCTGTTTCATTGTTACATGGAGTCCGGAAAAAATAAGTTGTCGACCTGGCTACATACAATAAACGTACGAGGTGTGTCATCCATGCATAAAGGAAAAACTGCAATTTTACAGGAGCAAATGTTGAGTGTGTGTGCAAATTAAAAAATTAAAAGTTAATGTTAATAATTACTCTTTGGTGATTGGATATACTTAATTAGAATGTGTGACCAAATTAAAGATAAAAAAACTCTTATATTAAATACGAAACACGAAAATATTGTTAGTTTAACAGAAATTAATAAAAAATCCTTTTAAATTTTTGTTCTAGTCAAAATTACTTTGGCAGCTGTTCGCTTGTGCTGTTTACTGTAAACACCACAAGCGAACAGCCGCCAAAGTATTTTAAATATTATTCGTGGGAATAGTTATATATTTACTTAAAATGTAACATAATATTACTCTGTTTTACTATGGATGTTTAAGATTTGTCGGTGCGAATATTACATAGTTACATGGCGTGCGAGAAATTCTCTCTATGTCATGGAATTACTCGTAATTGGGTAAGTTTGATTGAGAAAACGATGTGAACCAAATTAGCTATGCTACACGCACGTACCTTAATCTTTGAAGCTGGGTCTTTTGAATCCTGAGGCTGCAGAACTCACCACAAATTGATTCTTGTCTTCAAAAATGAGTTTTACTTGTCGGTCGGCCTTGATGTTATCAGTTACGATGTGTATGAAAATTAGGTTTTAATAAAATTCGATACGACCACGATACGGCAGCTTGAAATCTCTCAAAAATCTTTCAAATATGTAATTTTTAATAAAAACGATTGCTCGCTCGCACGTTATGTGAGCGTCCATCTTCCTTCCCTTTTACGTACATGTAGGCACAAACTTGATTCGTTTGCGCTAGCCAACCACTACGAAGGCCGTAACACGTCACAACGACAGACGTTTTATCTTCGTATCGGGCGGTTCTCACTCCGAAGTGCTTTCGATCGACACCGGTCCGGTTATCGACGATTTGACATAAGTGTTTGCGGAAAGCTTACTCCGAAAGGCCAAATGACAGGTGATGTTTCGAAGTTTGACAGGACTTTGATCGTAATTATGACATAAAATCAACGTTAGCTGTCGAGGTGACGTTGGAGTATCGTTTGCTGCAAAATGGCGAGAATTTTGGTTATTGAAGAGTCTTTGAGAGAGCAAAAACGCTCTGATGAAGTATAGGCGTCGAATATGAAATTATCATGTGTGGAGAACACTAAGTGACGGGGAAGTGTTAAGCAATTATTGGCTTACGGCAAGCATAATAGAAAGACTTTTTATGGAGGTGATTCCACTACTCCCTCCGCAAAAAAGTTACCAGTTAAACCGAGGACTATTGACCCCACTACCAAGGCAAGTAATTTCTTCAAAGTGAAATCAAATTATTCAACATTTCCAGTGAAAGAAAGTAATTAAATAAATATTGTAAGCACGCCTTTCTTATTGGTGTAAGTACACCAATTATTGGAATGAGTGAGTGGAGGCTTGATTTAAAATAGATTGCAGAAATCAAATTATTCCATTATATACATAATTATTATATTTCAGGAGCTTCGGGTTACCCGTTGGAGTACATCATTATCCCAGTAGAAGGTCCTGCTGAAAATTCACCCGAAGCTAGATAGATTTAACAAAACCCATAAAAAAGCATGTTCCATCATGGCACACCTTCGATCTATTGAAGGGGAGATGGAGATGTCTTTAAGCTGCAAGGGAACTCTATTTACAGCCCAGAAATAGCGGGAAAAATAACTAGCTTGCACATGTAGATTAAATGTTACTTTATGAGTTACTAAACTCCACTATCTTTAGTAGTTCAAAAGTTTACAATTATGATCGTGTTCATGGATATTCTAAAAAACCAGGGCAATAGTACCTTTAACATCAGTTAAATTAATGTAGCGCATATTGATGAAGCGAAAGATGTGTGTCAGGATCTTAGCAAGCGGAAGGCTATGGTCTCTCCCTACCCCGATAGGAAAACTGCACGTAGTTTATATTTGTATGTATGTTTATCACCCCTAAACTTAATAGTTTATTATTTCAGGTCTGTACAATATCTGCATGGAAGCACAATTAGAGCCACTCGAGCTTACAGAGGAAGAGCAACTCCGAGAGAATGAGAAGCAATCGCCCATGGTTATACCTTTGCCTACAGCTTTTGAGTTCCAGGAAGGCAGACGGGTGTGGTCAGAAATAATTAATCAATTATAATAAACAAAATAAACTTTTTTATAGTATTTTGCAACTTTTTATTTTCAATGTTTACAAAGAACTAGGATAACTAGGCTGGTTCGCTGCAGCTACTGCGATACTGCCTGAAGTAACCTCAGCGGCTGCCGTAATGTTGGCCGAAATATTCTCAACAGCTGCTCGGATCGTTTTCACTTCCTCTAACAACCCTTCCTCCTCCATCTTCAAAAGTTTAGACCTGAAATTTGATGGCTAAGTAAGACTCCTTCTACCTGCTTAAAAGTAGTAAAAAGTAGATACTTTATCATAATAGTAATTTCAGGATGTCCTATACCTATACCACATTGACGGCAAGAACTTCAAATATTGAAGACAGCTAATTCCACTTAATGGAGACTAATTTATTTTTTTAAATAAGTTATGGGTAAAAGGAGAATGGGCAAAATTCAAAGACTTTGGACCTGGAAGCGGCCACTTCAAAAACATAGTTTTCATAATTCTTTATGTTAAGGTAAACAACACTTAGTATGGGGTCAAAGTCATATTTTGTGTGTAAAAGAAGTTATGACCAATACAATCGCCGAAGTAATTAATAAATTAACACATGGCGCATTGTTCACAAATATTCCTTTATTTTCTGGATCACTCAAAATCTTTGTATAAAATAAAACAATGCCCTGTGTAGTCATGCCGCGCCGCGGCCAAAATTCCCTTTCTTCCACCCCTCTTATGCGCACGCGCATCCAGGTTCAAGAGTTTTTAGGTAACTTAGTTTAGTTGTTTCGACTTGCTTCGACTGTTCTGTGCTCCCCATTGCTTTCTGATTCTCATATGACTCTGTTCGCTCATCTCGCTCATTTGTTGTTATATTTACAGATTTCTGAAAATATAATAAGCTACATCTGTCGCCCTTAGTCAATAGGGAAGGCGTTGGAAGAGAGAGCACAATACAACATTATTGTACGATATCTAGGCTGGGCGTGGCACCAAGGAAATCTTAATCTTACAACTTAAGTTTTAGATGAAGTAATCATAGACAAAATAAATAACTTTTGAAAAAATACAGGTATTTTACTTAATACATTTTTTGTTTCCCAAAATTGTGTCATTATTCCACCGCTCATGGAACTCTTTAAACCTTAAGCTAACATCTGGCCAATCGTGGCTAAGATACACGACACACAAACAAAATTCCAGGCAGATATATTAAGTATCTACATTTAAAAATACATATTATTCAAGATATTTCGAAAACTTAATAACTTACGTGTTGGTGTTGGTGCCCATGCATATTTTTTATAATAATAATAACGCACACACTCAACATGGCCCCGCACTAGGGAAACTCTGTGTCGCGGGTGCCATGGACACACACATAGACAACCACAAATTACACCCAAACTCACGAGAGAAATAAATGTAGGCCATACAAATATTTCTACCGACCCGGGAATCGAACCTGGGACTTCTGCGTGGCAGTCCGGCATGGTAACCGTTCGGCCACGGAGGCAGTTAAACATTTCTTATATTGTTTCGCACGCATAATTCGTAATTTTAACATTTTATTCAACTACCACCCGCTTTCATATTTCATTCCGCTTCGTCCGGTAGTGCACCTATGTTCCTACCGCCCGTCATCCGTGTCTCACTTCGCTATTGTCTCCTCGCACCGCCCGCGCACGCGCTGCATATTATTTGCAACGCGGCGTGAAATTTACTAATTAATAGTAAATGTCAATAGTATTTGTTGCGAGTTATAGTTATTTTTCCGCGACGCTGATATTATTCACTGATATTATCCCGCAGGTATTTTCATGCTGATACTACATGCTGGTATTACGTGTTAATACTTAACGCTGATACTACTATTAGGCTGGTATTCTCGTTTTATTCGTCATTGCTTCTTCCCGCTTATTTGTTATTGGTTCATTCCGCATATTTGTTAATTATTCGCTTGTATATTTGTTTATATTTGTTCGCCTCGCGCCTGATCTATTATTCGTTTACCTGCTTTGCCTTATAGGCAAATAACGCTGGTAATACATTAAGCTGGTACACAGAAAAAAGGATTTCTACTAATAAGAAAGAGCAATTACTCAAAATATTTGCTAATTCTGAAAAAATATTTATTAAAAGTAATAAAATATTGTCATTACAAAAATACTGCTTATCTTTTTCTAATACAATTTTACTCTTAACTTTATTGTAACTTTGAGACAAATACGTTCACTTCAAGATTTTATTTCATTTCTAATCAATTAATTGGACATACTTACATCAAGAAATTTTTACTTCTTACATCAAATTTAAATAATCTTAAATGAATTCAAAATTTCTTGAGTGTATTTTAAGAAAATATATTCTTAAACAAAAAAAAAAGAAGTAGTTTTCTATTCAGATTAATATTCTAAATTCTAGAGTATATTCTTAAAGCAATATTTCGTTGCGTTTTCATAGTCAATGTTGTCGTGACATGTCGCCGAAGGCGCACGCGGTAATGATTACTTTTACTTGTGCTTGTAATCATAAAAATAATCATAAACAGTCATTTATCCAAATAAACAATACGTAGTAGCTCTAGTTTGTTAGGGTGTTATTTATAGTCATAATTTAAGAAATTTGGTTACAGCATGAAATCAAACTACACTTGTAACAAGCACAACTTTAACATGCAATTAGTTCCATCACGCCACTGCTAGATGGCATTAGTTGTACTCTGAAACGCGCTATCGTTTTGTTAACTTTCAATAGTATAAAGTCATCTCATATATTTGGAATTGTTAGTGCTTTCTGCTGCTGTAGCATTTATACGGCACTGAATGGTCCTCAAGCATTTGAGAAGATTCCGTCCTATTTCTGCTACTTTAAGGTTTGGCACTGAAGTGTGTGCTTTCACGCTAGTGAGACATACTGTTGGGTCCATAACCCTGTAAATTTACACTTTTTGATATTAGAAAACATAAATCTTCAGTCAAATAATTAAGTACCTTTCAATTTTTCAAATTTCAGGAACCCTCTCGGTTTCCCATAATTTTTGAACATTTATATCCAGATCAGATTCAATTGTTACTGTATGCATAGTTACGGACTTGTATGAAAATGTGATGTGAAATGATAATACATTTTCATACAAGTAACAGTAAAAATAAGAGTAACAATAATTTGTTACTACATTTTGAAAAATTGCACGAAATGATGTATCCAAAACGAGTATTGGATATGTTGGACCCCACTCAATGTTGCCATCTTTTACTGCTCTGAAGAAGGCGTTGACAGCAAGGAGTAGGGACATCTCACCTGGAATATTGTATTCATTGTCAGCCAAATCAATGTGCTTTGGCAGTATAAAATTGGATAAATTGAATTTATTTTGTGGCAAAGATGTGGTTATCTTGTCGACCACAGCACATTCAACATTTAAATTAAAGTTCTCAGTCATAGAATGAACCGAAACATGTACTGCTTTGCTAATTTTATTGATGTTATCACCTAGAGTGAGTACATCCCTTTTTGATTAAATGTTGGTAAGCCTAGTTTACTAGCAAGACTTGAAGTACAAAAGGAGGTCTGGCTACCAGTGTCAAGCACAGCTCTAACCACATGCTTGTTGTTATGAACATCAGAAACTAACACCTTGATTGTAGGTAATAAGAGGTTTACATTTGCATTTTTATAAGAATGCATGTTCACCGGTGGCCTCTGGTTATCAACTAGTTCATCAATGTGTAGGAGTGTGTTATGACTATTGGAATTGCATGTGGCACATTTAAAATCATACCTACATTTTTTTTAATGGAATGCTAAACAAATTTTGTTGAACCTTCGTATTCTGTAGGTAACCGCCTTCGATATCCTTGTGAAATGAAATTCCTCAATCATGTGAAGTGGACTGTATATTCATAGAAACTTATGTCGATCTGACTTACAATCATGAACACGTCTTACTACTAAGAGCGCAAGAAAACGACTAATCCAAGAATTCAATCAATTTTTTTTTATGAAGGATACTTTGCTGTTGGCTGCTGATGGCCTTGACTGCGCCACCGGAAAAAAGGGCGAGCTGAAGGCTCATAACTTCTCATGACTTCGCCGATGGGTCCTGTTTACGCGGTGGGGTTGTTCCCTGAGGGGGTCGTAAGAGGATGCAGCCACCACGAGGGGGTTGGGGTGGTGAAGAGCAGAGTCGAAGTATTTCCTCGATGCCTGTTTCATGAATTGGGCTATTGTGCAGAGCCGTAAATCTATGTGGAGGTTAGCGTTGCGCAGGTACCACGGGGCACCCGTCGCGTTGTGCATGAATCTATTTTGGAGAGCTGCAGGCGGTGTATAAGCGCGGGATTTGCCTAAGCAAATGCGACTCTGGCGTCCGTCATGATTGGGCGGATGCAGGTCGTGTACAATCTCACCTTATTGCGAAGGGAGAGTTTGCTTGTTGAGAAGGGGATGGAGCCGGCTCATTACAAAGTGGGCGCGATCGCGGACGGTTTTCACGTGTGCTTTGAATGACAGCTTTTTATCGAGCGTAACGCCTAAGTATTTGACCGTGTTCACCCAAGGGATTAGGCGATCAAAGAGCGAGATCGGGGAGAGGTTTTGTACCCTACGATAGTTTACTTTTAGGTTTTGTACCCTGGATAGGTTACTTCGCGTGAAGAATACCGCCGCGCTTTTGTCGGGATTGACTTCGATTCTCCATCTGCGAAACCACTCGCCTAGGCGTGTGGTGGCAGATTGAAGAGCCGCGGAAACTAACTTGGAGCTGCGCGCCGAATAATAGAGTGCAGTGTCGTCGGCAAAGAGGGCGAGATTTACTGCCAGATACTTCGGGATATCGTAAGTGTACAGGGAGAATAGGAGGGGCGAGAGGACAGAGCCTTGCGGGACTCCAGCTCTTACGGGGTGAGGGGAGGAGAGTGCGCCCTCAACTCGGTAGCGGAAAGAGCGGTTCGACAAGAAGTCTCGAATGATGTGCACGAGACGATCAGGCACGCCGAGATTGTAAAGCAAGCCGTTGTGCCAGACTTTGTCGAAAACTTTTGCAACATCAAAGAAGAGGGCGCCGGTGGGCATGAAGCGGGGGCGATCGAAACTTCGGAGATATGTTCCACTATCCGGTGTACTTGCTGGACGCATAAGTGCCTAGCTCTAAAACCAAACTGTCCGTCGGGGAGGAGATTGTGAGACATGACGTAGTCTCTGAGGCAGGCGTAGAGGATGCGCTCATAGAGTTTGCCCATGGTGTTAAGCAGGGAGATGGGACGGTAACTGGAGGGTTCAGATAGGGGTATCCCGGGCTTGTGAATACTGTTACAAACGGCGGTTTGTATGTGTCCCTCTAGACAGTCAATAGCACAGTTGGCATCAACGACTGAAGAAATTTCGTCCGGAATCTGAACTAGGTGTTCAGACTCGAGGAAATTGAGGTCATGACTCAACTTCCCCAGTCCAACACCGATTTAACGGGGGCGCAAGGGAATTAAAAAGGGAAAACTAATAATCGCTTATAATAGGGGTTAAAGTATGAAATTGCCGATTTGTACTGAAAAT
>NW_020655008.1:0-11958 GCF_003589595.1 Hyposmocoma kahamanoa | reverse complement strand
AATACACAACTAATAGACTTTAACACAGCTATTGTTTATCAAGTCAATGCCATCTATGGCCCATACGCGCCGTCAGCTCTATTGATTTAGCTAATGGATTGTCATTTAGCTAATGCATTGTCATTTTATTTTGACCTGGTCACGCTAGATGGCCCTGATATTAAAAAACATAATAAACTACCTTCGCGTTTTGTTCCTCTATTTTGAAACGTTTCTTCAGTTTATTTATTTCTTAATTTTGTTTTATTTATTTTTTATTTTAAAGTTGTTAAATTAAATATCTAACAATATGAATGGTTTTAGTACTTAAAAACGTTTTTGATTATTTAATGATTTATTATTTTAAAACGTTGATTTTTTTATTGAATTGAACAAAACGCGCAATCGGTTGTTTACTTGTTTGTTTGTTTTGGAAGCGAAATTTTGCGAATTGACACGGATATTTTAAATGCTATTAATTAAAATCAGTCTACCTGTTAGCTACTTTGCGAGCAGTCGTGCCAATAAGCCAATCCTTGTACGCTTAACGCGGAAATCCATCGGTTCTCAAACTTTTGTAAGATTTCGCTATGTCTTTTTGTGGCATATGTAATGAAGATGTTGGTGACGGAGTACATTGCACATCCTGCGACCAGGTGCTACATTTTCATTGTGCAGGCTTAACCGAGGGAGGCTACAGAAAACTGGGCGCTGATAGGAAACAAGCTTGGAAATGCGGCAAGTGTAAACTAACAGGCCAGAGATCGCCACAACCCACCGGAGAAGCAGCCATTATGGCAGAACTTAAAGCCTTGTCTGTGAAACTTGCTCCTCTGGACTCGCTTACTGCTGAGGTCAAAGCACTACGTGCCGAAATATCTGAGCTAAGAGCACAGGTCACCCTAACTAATACGTCAATAAAGGAATTTAATGACAGATGTGAGAAGATTGAAGACCGTCTTGCGCAAGTTGAAGGAGTTGGAGACCGGGTGACCATCCTTGAAGCTGAACTAAGCAAAGTTATATGTGAAGCAAACGATAAATATCAATTTTCTCGCATGAACAACGCAGAGATAAAAGGCATCCCTCAGTCCCAGAACGAGAATTTATTAGATATTATTAGCTCAGTTGGGTCTAAAATAAATTATCCCATAAATAGATCTCAGATAAACTTTGTTACCAGAGTTCCGACGAAGGATAACACCCAACCAAAACCCATAATCGTGGCGTTTATTAGCCGATACGTGAAGGAGGATTTTGTTGCAGCTGCGAGGGCGAAATCAAGGGAAGTGAAGCTCAATGCTAGTATATTTAGTTTCAAATCAAATAACATGGTTTTCGTCAACGACCACTTGACACCGTCAAATAAGGATTTGCTCACCAAGGCGAAGAAAATCGCCAAAGACAAGGGGTTTCTCTATTCTTGGGTAAAACACTCCAAAATATATTTGAGGAAAAACGACACGTCCCCAGTTATACAGGTCAAATCAGAGGACTTAATGAAAATTGTTTAAGTGAGTTTTGTATTTTTAAAGTGCGTGCTATTTATGTGTCCGAACTTGATATAATGTTGTTTTTATTTATATTTTTAATCGTCAACAGTTTGAGCATCTCCGGTAGTTGCTGTGTGAGTATTGAATTTCTTCTAAAGTTGTGTCTTCCTTGTTCAGAAACATTTAAACTGAGTAGTCGCTGTGCTAACGCTTCATGCCTGTATTTTACAACATACTGCTGTGGGCCTATTGTACTAGCGTTGAAAATTGTCTGTAGGATGGTACCGCTTAATACCTTTAATGTGATAAAGTCATTAGTTAATGACCCTATTGTTATGCTTATTGAATATACAAAGTGCATGTTATTTGAATTGAAATTTTGTGTCGCACTGTGTTTAAGTGTGCGTGGGTATCTTTTAATTAATTTATTTTTTTCGGTTGTACTATCGTTTTCTTTTATTTTTTATTTGAATATTTTCGGTAATTTGTATGTTTTTAAGTATAAGTTAAATTATTGCGTAATACGTGAAATAGTATTAAATATTTACATTTATTTTTTTGTTTTTATACATTCTCGGTTCGATAGACTGATTTTAGAAATTTTTAGTTTAAATATAAGGGTTATACTTTAAAAATATACTACCAAAACGCCAGGAGATTACGTACGAAGGTCAGTGAATTCTACAGAAACGTGTGTTTAAGTAATTACGATGTTATATGTATTTCGGAGACGTGGTTGTTGGATGGCATTATGGATAGTGAATTATTTGATGGTAGATACCTTGTCTTTCGACGCGATCGTGACTATGTTAGGTTAGGCCAAACTTTAGGCGGCGGAGTATTGATGGCAGTGAGGCACGACCTTGCCGTTATATGCATGCCTGAATGGAACAGTTCAGCGGACATCTGGGTTACTATTTTAATTAAATGTAAGAGGCCTGCGACAACTTATAAAATGCATATTTGTACATTGTACTTATGTCGGGAAGAGGGTGGTAACTCATATAAGGAACAATTATGCAATTTTTCTGATAATCTTAGTAAAATAATTTACAGTCACCCGTTAGACAAATTTGTTGTTGTGGGTGATTTTAATTTCGGTAATGACGTGCAATGGTTAAGGTCAAATGGGGAAGCCGTAATGCTACCGGCCAACTATGCTGCTGGTTATTTATCTGATTTCTTTGATCTCATTGACACATGTAATTTAAGTCAGTTTAATGGTGAATTTAATCATAATAATAGGGTGTTGGATTTAGTGTTTTCTAATGAAATATTAAACGTAAAAAATTGTATCAAACCATTGGTCCCGGAGGATTTTCATCACAAATCCCTTGATATATATGCTGAATTTGTTGATATTCACGAATTGAAACAGTTGGGCCAAATGAAGTATATTTACAATCGAGGTGACTATTCTGCAATTTCAGCCGAGCTTAGTAAAATTAATTGGAGTCAGTATTTAAGTACAGGCTCATTAGATGACGCGGTGGCCTATTTATATAAAAAAATATATGAGCTTCGTGACCAACATATACCTCGTAAATTGATTAAATCCAACTCTTACCCGCCATGGTACAATTCTAGTCTCATAAAAGCTTTAAAAGAAAAATCTAAATACCATTCTAAATATAAAACGTACGGTAACTTATCTGATTACCAATCTTTTTCTACACTGCGGAAAAGGGTCTTCGATCTTGAGAGGGACTGCTTTGAAAAGTACATTCAACACATCGAATCTTCAATTGTAGAGAACCCCAAAGCATTTTGGACGTTTGTAAAAATGAAAAGGAACAACTCGACTTTTCCTAGTGTAATGAATTACAAATCTGTGAGCGCTGACACTGGTGAAGATATAAGTAACCTATTTGCGGAGTACTTTCTTGAGACTTTCTTGGTGACTGGCCAATCGACGTGTTGCACTGTCAACATGAACTACGATAACGTTCTATGTAGCATAGGCGATATTAAAATTAATGCAATCAAGGTACATGATCTTTTAAAATCACTCGATTTAACAAAGTCGGGGGGACCTGATTTGATTCCTCCACTTTTAATTGTAAAATGTGCCGAAAGTTTGGCGGTTCCATTGAGTCTGTTGTACGGGCGATCATTGTCTGAGGGAATTGTACCTAAACTGTGGAAATCTGCCTTCATCACACCGGTCCATAAGAAAGGGAATAGATGTAATGTGGAAAACTATCGTCCCATATCCAAATTGTGTCTATTTGCCAAGGTATTGGAAAGGTTAGTTAATATAGAAGTTTATTCTAGTTTACAAAATTCATTTAGTGACGATCAACATGGTTTTCTTAGACAACGTTCCACATCCTCAAACCTGATTATTGCAAACGATTTCATTACTAGTGGGATGGAAAGAGGAGCACAGGTTGATGTAGTATACACTGATTACAAAAAATGTTTTGACCGAATAGACCATTGTATATTGCTTTCTAAACTTCAAGCAGCAGGCATACATGGTAACTTGTATCGTTGGTTTGCGTCCTATATTGATAATCGTAATCAGGCTGTAGTCTTACGGGGTTTTTTGTCACAGTGGACTAAGATACCTTCTGGTGTACCCCAGGGGTCAATTTTGGGTCCACTTTTATTTATTACTTTCATAATGGACATTAACAAATGCTTTCGTTATTCAAAATCTGTACTTTTCGCAGATGATATGAAAATCCTAAAGGTTATCAACAATTCATCTGATATCCGTGATCTGCAGGAAGATCTCTTGCGGTTCGAACAATATTGCATTACGAATAAATTAGACCTAAATGTAACTAAGTGCTTCTGTATGACTTTCTCTCGTAAAAATAACAAAATAGAATCTAAATATATACTCCATAATCACAATTTAACTAGAGTCAATAATATTCAGGATTTGGGTGTCATACATGATAGTAAATTAATCTTTAAAGATCATATTGATCATATTGCAAGTAAGGCTTCAAAGGCCCTCGGGTTCGTTATCCGTATGTCCAACGATTTGAAATCTTTGAAAACCATTAAAGTTTTGTACTGCGCCTTCGTGCGTAGTCATCTTGAGTACGCTTCCTGTGTATGGAATCCCCAATACAACATCTATATCACGCGATTAGAGAATATACAAAAAAGATTTTTGCGATTTCTTGATTTTAAGACCAGACAACAGTCCGTGGATTACGAACACCGTTGCAAGCGGTATCATTTTCTGCCTCTTCAAGTGCGTCGTGAAGTGAATGATCTTTGTTTTCTATCCAAATTGGCTAATGCTGGCATTGACTGTCCGGAATTATTGTCTAAAATCGGTCTCCGTACTAACTCATTGACTTTGCGGCGTCGCCCGTTGCTTCACATTCCCATAGCTCACACAAATTATAGACAAAACACATTCATGATACGCGGCTGTAGTACCTATAACAGGTATGACACTGAATATGACTTTGATTTGTTTGAAACAAGCACAGCAACTATTCGAAGAACTATAACTTTGAATTATTTTGGACGGTATTAATTGCAGGTGTGCTCAAGCTGCATATTTCGTTATGTGTTCATCATTGTTTAATTTACTATAATGGCTTAACATTGCAAAATTTTCCGGTTTTTCTTTTCTTTTCTTTGGTCTGTATAAATAGTAAACTATAAATAAAGCTCTTAATTTGCTATTTTTGATATGCATAAGTGGAGGTTTGTAATAGGCTCTTTGATGTTGTTTAGTTTGTATTTTATATTTTGTATTAATAGCTGTAAACCTTCCTAAAATAAATAAATAAATAAATAAATACGACTAGTGCTTGAAATCTGGACTCCGACGAATCTCCCATACACTACGACTTTGCTTTGAAATCTGGACTCTGACGAATCTACCATACACGACGACTAGGCTACGGAAAACTTTACTGATCTCGGTTGCAACATCATCTGGGTTTCGTTGATTTTCGATTTAAACAAAACAAAATGTCACCGGTCAAATGTTCGTATTTTATGTGCAATTACGCATTCAAACAAAGATCCATGTTTCGGTTCCCAATAAGCGATCGAGCCCGTTTAAAAGTTTGGATAAATAATTGCGGTAAGTCTTTCTATATCATGTACCAGCTAAATATGTAATTGAAAAAAGTGTTGAAAACCAGGTTTCAATGTAGGTTTTCAGATTTATTTAATTTTATTATTTCATTATAATGAATAAATTTTTGTTTTAGGTAACATGACCATAATGAATTACAATGAAAATATACTCCGTAACAGATACCTCTGTAGTGAGCATTTCGACAAAAAATATATCCAAAATGAAAGTGGACAAAGAAAGAGGCTGTCGAAATTTGCAATACCTTTGCACTATAAAGATGATGAATGTAGCAGCAGGTCACATTCACCAGTTCCATCAACATCAAAAGGTAAACCTTTTGGTTTCAGTACCAACACTGTATTACTTGAGTGAACATGATGATGATGAATTACTTGAGAAAAAAAATTCATAAAAAAGTTATATGTATTCTTATACATAAATAATTTGTATTCTACTTCACTTGAAACTTCAATAATAAATGATGTTACATGGGATGGAAATCATTCCATCATCAGCGCATAACTTGATGATCATCATCGCATCAGCGCATAACTTGAATTTTAGCAAAGCCTTCTTCTGCTGTTACTATCAAAAGTAAAATGAACATATTAATTTGATAATGAACCATTTTTAATATATTGTTTTTTTTAATATAAATATGTAAGTGCGTATTTGACCTCTATCTCACCTGATGGCAAGTGCATGCACACCTAAATAATGCCTATTCACTCTCGCCTTGAAAAGGCACAAGTTATAATGTTCAGGGTACAAGTTTCTGGGAAGGGTATTCCACTCCATAGCCATTCGCTATATAAATGTGGAATCGTAACGCTTTGTGTCAATCTTTGGAATATCCACAACATATGGGTGGAACCTAAGCCTATGTCTAGTCCCCCGTGATGGAAAGGGAAAAATTAAATTGTGCCATTCCATTGCACACTCTCCATGGTATCTGCTAAAGTTTTCATATTCATAAAATTTTAACTTATATTAAAATTTATACTTTATTTAGGCATTGTTATTATTCCGAGACTAGTGGGTTAAGTTAGTGAGTAAATGTGTTTGATTTATTTTTTTGTTTTAGTGCAAACTTCGTCACCTCTGAAAGTAATGACTCCTAAAAAGTTATATAGCAACAAAATGGTAAAAGAAAGGCTTCAACCCAAGTCACCTAGTGAAACCACAGTAGATTTTAGTACACCTAGAAGAAGAAAAAGGACTTCAGTTGATAATGATACACCAAGGTGTAAAAAATTAAAAATTAGTATAAAAAATTCAAGTAAATTATTAAAAAAACAAAAAAATAAATATAATAGGCTAAAAAAGAATTTACTGAAAAAAAATTGTGTCAACTTAAAAACACATAAATTTAAAGGAGATTTGGCGAAAGTGTTTACATGCATGCAATTTAAAAATAAAAGTAGACAATGGAATGAATATGAAAAAAATTTTTGCTTATCTTTATATTATAAGTCTCCAGCTACATATAAATATCTTTTAAAAGGAGGCCTGGTCCTAGCTGCTCCCACTACAATCCAAAATTGGCTCCAAGCTACAGATTGTCTGGCAGGTATTAATGAAGATGTTTTTCGTAATATTCAAATGAAATTTGCTGATCAACCAATTAAAGAAAAAGCCTGTGCTGTATGTTTTGATGAAATGAGTATCAAGACTGATTTGGAATATACAAAAAAATATGATTTGATTGAAGGATTTGAAGATTTTGGTGGTGGTGAGCGTTCCTCCAAGGAAGCTAAGTATGCACTGGTGTTTGTTGCCAGAGGGATTTACATTAATTGGAAAATCCCTCTGGTATATTTCTTATCAAATCAGAATGTCATTGCTGAAAAGTTAATAATAATTATTAAATCCATAATTAATAAATTATTTGTGATTGGATTATTGCCAAAAGTAATTATATGTGATCAAGCAACAACCAATGTCAAGGCAATCAAATCCTTGGGGACAACAAAAGATGATCCTTTTTTTTTATTGAGAATCGCAAAATATTTTCTATCTATGATGTTCCTCATTTGATTAAAAATATAAGAAACAATTTACTTGATAATAATTACGATTTAAATGGCAATGAAATTTCGTTTGATGACATAATCAAGGTTTATAATATTGATAAAAGTAATAAAAGTCGATCTTTGGGAAAATTGACCCCAGTACACTTGAAGCCAAACAGTTTCCAAAAAATGAAAGTTAAGTTAGCCACACAAGTATTTAGTCGAACAGTAGCGGCCGCGATGGAGACGGCGATAGCCAGTGGAGAGCTGAAGAGTGACACCGTAAAGAATACAGTTGATTTTGTGAGAAATGTGAATGATTTGTTTGATTCATTAAATTCAAAATGTAAATTTGATAGAAATCCATTTAAATGCGCAATCACTGAAAACAAAGATTCTTTAGTTCATAAAACGTTAAGTAAAGGAAACGAAATGTTCAATCAATTGAAAAAAGTTACGATTTCCAAAAAAAATTAGAAAAAATTGACGATTCCTCCCTGTTTTGAAGGCATACAGCAATCAATTAACGCTGTACTTCAGCTCGCCACTGAGGAATTTTCACAAGGCACTGAAGTCAAATTTCTTATGACAAATCGATTAAATCAAGATGTAATTGAATATTTGTTTGGAATTTATAGAATGCGAGGTGGTTGTAACAGGAATCCAACATCAAAAAATTTAAGGTCCATGTTCCGATCAAATTTACTAAATAATTTAATCAAATTAGATAATACAAATTGTGAAATTGATCAAAGTCACTTTTTAAACACAGCTGAAGCTCAACAGCAAAATACACAACCTGAAATGTCATCATCGTCGACATTGACACACCCAATTGCTGGTCCATCAAGTGCAGTCGCCTTGCCCGTTATTTCCTCCCCACCGGTTCAATCGTACACATCTCAAGGTAATCTAACCGTTATACCCCAAGAAATAACACTGGAAACTTGTTCTGTTGTGTATTTTGCTGGCTGGCTAGGCAAAGTGACAATAGATAAATTTGATTGCTCAATGTGTAAAGGAATTTTGATTAATAATGAAGTTGATTTGGCTGATAAGAAGCAATTGTTGTTGATTAATAAAACATATTCAAATTTGACAACACCAACACTTAAAGCCCCAACTGATTTTTTGTACTGCTTAGCAAATGAAATGCTTGATTTATTTAATAACAGCATCAATATGATCCACAAAACTGATTTGGTGGCAAATTTAATGAAAAGTGCTAAGTGCATTATAAACCTCCCAGATGATTACCATGATTACACTCATATTGATTTTTTAATAACCCAATTCTTTGTAGTTAAAATTCACGATTATTGTAAATCAAGAAATAAATCATTTCAAGGACGAGCCAAATTAAGAATTCTCTAACATAAATAAGGAATTCAATGATGAATTGTTGAGCCCCGCATTCGGGAACATTTAAAAAAAGGTTTCGCTTATTGATTGTCAACTTGCTGCACTCGGCGATGGTCCTCGAGCTAGTGCGGTGACCAGGCTCTTGAGGTGTGGCATATTATATCTGCATTAGCTAAGCAATGGGGTCCACATATCAATAAATTATCGAAACGGCTTAGCTCTGCAGTGTACGCGATTAAAAAAATACGAAAACTGTCAGACGCCAAAACAGCTAGATTGGTTGAATTCATCTACTTTCACAGTTTAATGACATACCGCATTTTGCTTTGGGGTAATGCTGCTGACATTGACTTACGCCGATATTAATAGAACAGTATTTTTTTTATTCAAAATAGTGACAGACAACATTAACACGAGAAATAAAAATAAACTAGCTATTCTTGACAATTTTCTTTACAGTCATAAATTCATTTAAGGGGCAATGTATAAGCTTCAAAGGTTACTTTATTGTACAGCGTCTGCGTACTTGGATGACAAGAACCCGTGGTAGTGACCCGTTAAGCTCTTGCTGGTAGTCTCAATCTAAGATGTTTGAAATAAATATTGTAAATGTTAAAAGTATTCAAATGTATATTAAAAGAGTAGAGTAGAGTTTCTTGCTCATTCTTCTCGGGGGACTCTGCCTTACGAATGAGCAGTAGACTTTAATCAATACGACGATTTCAAGTGTAATTTGCTTACTTATGAAATAAAGGTGATTTGAATTTGTAATGAGAGTGATAATAAAACCGTTGCGCAGTGAACATGTTTTCTTTCAATAAGTCCACAATTCCCACATTTCTCATGGCGATCCAGGAGTATGCACTAATCTTTGTCCACAGACCTGCCATTTTATGTTTTGACCTCTGGTCTCTTAGCAACTATTCGAAATCAGAGGTCAAAAAATGTTGGCGTCGCAAGCTTATCATACATATCCAGTACCTTCCCATCTGATTACGAAGTTGTTACGAGTCCAGGGGTAAATTGTAATTGTTTGATCACGCTATAGTCACAGACGTAAATTTGAAAATACCGAGACTGGCAGAAGTGCCATGTGATGTCGAGAGTCATTGATAATACCACAGATTTCTTACTGAACTACAGAGTTCACATTATGAGAGTGTGAGCGTGCTACAGTTCACTCTAATGTTTTAAAAAGTTAACTAAATAATACAGTTCACTCTAATGTTTTAAAAAGTTAACTAAATAATACAATTGGTACGTACTAAAACATATGAAATTTCTGTTATATAATATATGCCCTAAAATATTATCTTCTTCCTAACTTTAATTTACTGAGATATTTGACTTCAAGAACAAGGGTAAAATATTGTGTCACACACCGTCTAGATAGGTAGTGTACCCAACTGATATCTTTTACATAGGTACATTATTTAATAAAAAGCAATAGTTTAGTAAAAACCAGTAACGTGGTTTTATTTCCGTACACAATATGTGACAGACCTTACTATGTGGTTTTACGTAATTATGTATCTACGTAAATTTTAAAGACGCAACAGGCCTAAGTTTAAATCTATTCATCAAATCAATCTAGCTAGTGATAAATGAAAACGCCATCTAGTTACTATGCAGGGTAATAAGCTTTCTACCTCCTACTTTGACGTCGCGTTATAGTCGCCATCTAGTGTACCATAAACGAATCAAAATAGCTAGCAGAAGCTAAAAACTTAGCAGGGACTCATTTTCTTGTATGGGACTGTGTATCTGTATATTCTGTAATCTGTGTCGTCATAAATAGTTCCGAGTAAATCTGTGTAAATCTTCTAATTGTTTTGTACCGTACACTAATTGGCAGGAACAATAAAAGTGTGACAACTGAATTATAACGGAGTGTTGACTTTATCTGGAATCCCCGTAATGAGCACGTTAAATCCAAGTAGTTAATAGGGCCACCCAGCATGTTCCTAAACGACCTTTTTCTGACTAATCAATATTCAAAAACTTGACCATAGTCACGCTGGAATATGACACGCCCCCCAATCCCCTACAAAGTGTAGACCGGCGGGGTTCAAGTTTTCAGTGGTCGCCTTAACGGTCGATCGTTTATGTTATCTGACAAGTAGCAATCGCAGACAATATTGAAAAACAATTGTACTCAATTAAGTTTTTATTGAATGTTAGAATGTTTCTCTTTTCTCTGTTCTTTTACTACCACGATATTCAATATTATTTGTGAAAATACTTCGCTAGTTTGTTATAATTATTAATACAAATATTAACACTTACAAAAAATTCCTTTAATCCGGCCGGATTCGAACCGACGTATCCTAGCAAACCGTGCCAAACGCTAAGCCACGGAACGAATAAACGGATCTCAAGAATTTTTCTATGTGCTTGTTGTAATTTTAAAGACAGGCAAACGGCGAAAACAATTCGAATTTTCAGTAAATTTTACGAACGGCGCAGTCGCCGTTTCTTCTGTTTTTGCCAACATTTTTCATACATTCGATAATGGCGAATGAAAATTTTACGGAAAAGGGCGAGACGGGTTAAATAGGTATTTAGAATTACAATTATAAAGTTAAATAGGTAATTTGTATTTAAAACGGGCAAGGCCAAATTACCACGGTAGGGACGCTACACATTATCGTACTATTTCGATACCATACAAACAAAACATGTTTTAAATAATCGAACACGAACGGTTAATAATCGAACAGTTAACACAGCTGCTGCGGCCGCGCCGTTGAGGTGGCCGTTTTCGTTGTAGACGACAACACGAGGACGAGACGACATCTGGCGAGTTGGTGTTACTATTTAGTAAGCTACCCTAAACGCGCGCGTGATGCAGTCGATTGCGCCGGGCGGCACAGTGCGCAGCAGGCAGTTCCTTTACAACCTGCGAGGTGGCGCTTTAGGATTAAAAACTAATGTTTCACGATTTTTTTGTATGACGAATTATGGAAGAAAATACGGATTTTACACATTTTTGAACAATAATTATTTATATACTATGTATATATATAATATATATACAGAGTATAATAAATAGGTA
>NW_020655007.1:9541-17290 GCF_003589595.1 Hyposmocoma kahamanoa | reverse complement strand
AAATTACATATTCAATATTTAATTACCGATGAAATGTGATTCCATTTGTTTTGTAATTAGATGTTTTGCTGTTTTTCCCACGCCACCGAATAGAACAGCACGGCATTGTTAGAAATATTATCTTTATTACAATAAATACAGAATATTTTTTGGAACATACGGAGACGTACACACAGGTCAGTATTTGGCCTGTCTATATTTCAGTGCAAACGGGAGTTGATATTTATAAGAGCTGTATCGCTAATGTAAGGAATATATGTTCCTTATTTCGTCTCTATTTCTGGTTATATACTCGATGACTAATTATAATAGAAAAATAAAATAAAATATTTGTCGAGTCACTCACAAAGCTAACTTTTATTTCATTTCCTTTAATGTTTGTGGGTGGTTCACGTCGAGAAACTAACATTCTAAAGACACTTTTATCCAGAGGCATAAAAATATTATTTACGTTATTATACAATCATTATTAAAAATATTTTATTTTTTATGTGATTCGAATGACGCTCCACCTCAACTTGCAAAACCAATTCTTAAATCGATAGACCACGACAGTTTATTGCAGGTTGAAATTTGTAACCTATAAGTTAAATTGGTTTAAAAATTTTCTTACAATGTTATTCACTAATGACACGATCAGGAAATCATACCAAAAATAGGGTAAAGATCAGGCTTGTTTAACAATTCCATATTTATGTGCTCAGAACCAAATTGTCAACAAAGTCGGTTTGGGGGTCAGGTACCTTGTGTCAATGCGTGTAATTAGCTGTAGGCGTTAAGCGGTGTGAAGTACAATCCAGTTCACGTTAATACGTGTAATAAACACACGAACGCAATACACGAAAATGAAGGAAGAAACGATCACAAGGAGAAAGCACAACAAAGAAGAAGCGCAGAGGCAAACAGATAGTATAGTCTATGTAATAAGCG
Source organism: Hyposmocoma kahamanoa (assembly GCF_003589595.1). Lineage (NCBI taxonomy): Eukaryota > Metazoa > Arthropoda > Insecta > Lepidoptera > Cosmopterigidae > Hyposmocoma > Hyposmocoma kahamanoa. Next base: position 16,360 of record NW_020655007.1, on the reverse strand, counting down.
TGAAGTGGTGCATGAAGATTACAATAGTCACGTGTGGTGCTAGCTACGAGCTTTTGGCGTCGAGGTATCGATATCCTGATTTGAGACGTTTATTATACAGATTCTGCGTACTTGGGCGACAAAAATCCGTGGCAGTGGTTTTGTTCTTGCAGGTAGTCTCGCTCTTAAGATGTTTGAAATAAATATTGTATATCATAGATGTTTACAAATGTCATTTACAAAGAGCAACAATTCTTTACAATAAACTCCATCGAGAGCTTCACATTTTTGGGTTGAATAATTTCGAATGTAAGAAGAGGTTGGCAAACTGGTTGCAAAAATTAAATTATGATGATACGGAAAAGTTGCTTCATCCAATAGTCTGAATCAAACTTAATGTTCCGTTACTGGTACACACACTTACATGCACACACACGCACACATGTATCCAAATCACACACACCCAAACACACTCGCGCGCACACAAATACACACACACACACATGTATTCCAAATTACACACAACCAAAAACACACACACACACAGCGCGTGCACATAAAAGAATTATCTCGAAGGTTTTGCTGCTACCGTAACTTATTTATTTATTTATTTTTTCTCTCATACATATAATTTGTGGTTGGTATATGTATACTTAGTAACATATGTTTCATTTGCAAGGGTTGGGGCCTGGTGACTTGTAGCACAGGTGTTAAGCCTATAGCAAGCACCAGCTCCTACAAAATACTGTTCTAAAATTACTAAGATTGTTTATGTACTTCTTATTTGTTGTTGTATTTTGTGGAGAAATAAAAAGTATTATTATTATTATTATTATTATTATTATTATTAGCAACCTCTAGAGTCCCTTGCTTATTCTTCTCAGGGGAATCTGCCTTATGTACGAGGCAGTCCTACACTTTTCTACATTGATTTTGATTATACTGACCCTCTCTACCGACCCGAGCAGGGCACCACAACCTGAACGTGTACAGAAACCTTCTAAGTTCAGGTTCTAACCCCAGATCAGCTAGTGTACAAGCTTGTCACAGACCGTTGTCACTGACTTCATCCGGTTTTCGAGAGGCTAGTGCCTCAGGTGAGCCGCCCCGGGTGCACGTATAGTACCCTTCTATTCCCCGAATAGGTACTGGAGTTGTAGGCACACTTACACTTTACGCAGTTTAACGTTTAACGTTTAAAGTTTTATCAATGTGACGATTTCAAGTATAATTTTTTACTTTTGAAATAAAGATTATTTAAATTTTAGTTTGTGCGAACTCTTATATCACACGGAAGAGTCCCGAGTTGTAGTTCCGATCGGCACCACTACATATTTTCTGTGAAAGATAATATTTAGCTTCCAAGATCCATTAATGGAACAAAATACACTTAGAGTGCAACTGGAACTCACCATTATATGTAAAACCCAAATTCCTTGAAAATACACCGGGAGATGTGGTTACTGGCACATGACACTTCATTCGCCGTCATTTCATCTCGGCTAATAAGATTTCAGTGAAGGTCATATCGCCTTAACCAAATCAATTCTTCATCTATCGTGGTGTAATCTTACGAAGTGATAGATAACGTTGTTAGGAGGTCGTTTACCAGACGGCTTTATACGTGTTACCAAAGAACCTTTTCAAATGTAACTAAGTGCATATTTCGTTGCCTTGTTGTAATAAGATCATATCTGCAAAATGACAACTTTTGAGGACAGAAGTTTATAGATTCTACGAACGAAATTAGTCGATAAGTTTTGTGCTCAATTAAGAGAAATAAAATTTCAATTAAACATAATTTTTTTATGATTCTGTGAAATGATGAATGCTGAGGAATTGAATATATTATTGTAATGTATTTTCTTTTTAGTAACAGTAGAGCTCCTAGTGGTATATTTCAGTCCAGGAAAATATTGCCACTTCACTTATTTCTGTCGTTAAGCAGTAATGTGATGATTACTGCGTTTCGGTTTTGAATGGCAAGGGTGCTGGTTAAATTACAGGCACTTGGGACTTTTCAACTTATGTCTCAGGTTGACGGGTGCAGTATTAGTCCCTTCCATATATTTGCGGTTTAAAGCTCAGAGAGGCGTTACAACTGCTATGTACGTGTTATTAAAAATAAAAAAAAATTGTTAGTTACTTTATTTCCACGGTGCATTTATTTTTAAAACTATAATACAGTGTAAAATATATTTAACATTAAATGAAATGTCTCCGGAGTAAGAACCATTTTCGATTACCTGGATTTTATTAAACTCTAAAACGATTTCGGTAACCTGCTTATGTGATAATCCGATGACGTGCAAACATAACATAACAGTATATTTACGTCATACTTGAATGAAATATGAAAAACTGAGATTGTATCTTCCTGTGGGTGTTGTTTTACGATGAACAAACTGTAAGAGACATTGAAAAACCCGTTTCGGTATCAAGGTGTGTGATAAAATGGCAATTTGATATGACCCTTTTTATCATAACCGCGTTTAGGCTATTTACAGAAGACGTAAAGGTTCAATATTTTAGCTGATGATCGTACAATGATAACAGACAAATGTAGCCGTAATGAAAAAAGGTCGCCGATAGAAAATGGATGCGCTCAGATGGAAACTGGTAACCAAATCTTTATTTCGCAATGTTATTTTTCCTGTTGAGGTGCTTGTTGTCATGACTCGGCAGCTGTAATGTGGTCGGACCTTTTTCTTGCAGCTATGTGACCATGGCGCCCTATTTCATTATCATCACTATTGAAAACTTGTGACCTCTTTTATACGAGTAAGTCATGTGAGGTAAGCCTATAAGCTGATTATTCTCTCGCACTATATCCCGGATCTTTTGCGTTCAAGCTCGAACCTATTCAATCCAGATGGTTAATGAATAATCCTGCATATAGTCACCTATAACTTGAGGTTTGTACAGCTGCATAATGCATGTGAAAAAAAAGCAAGATATAAGACGATTACACCCTATATAAATATTGGTTTTAAGACAATGCGCAACCTTGATGTAATAAACCACATCTGCAAAATGATTACTTTTTAGGAGAGAGGTCTATGAACGAAGTTAACTTTACATGCTTAAATAGGAGATGTATCCAAAGAAGGATGGCGAAAGCTGACCCAATAATTAGTAATAAACGCTTTGTACTTTTTAACCGACTTCAAAAAAAGGAGGAGGTTCTCAATTCGACTGTATGTTTTTTTGTATGTATGTTACGCGATAACTCCGGTATTTGTGAACCGATTTTCATGATTAATTTTGAAGAAAATCATTCACCTCTAATGGCTAATGTTCACGCATAAAGATTCATTTTTATAAATAGCGCTTATTTTATATCATATATTTTAATGGTTGATTTTGCTATTTTCCAATTCTAGGCGTTTTTCTCTCTCAATATACCGGTGCCGGAAAGCGATCTTGTCTTTCTTCGATCTTTGAAAGTATGATTATATACTTTAAAATTGACTTTCTTCTAATTCAAATTAAAGAGAAATAATTTTTTGAAATAGTTTTTCGGCCCTGGTGTAATGTCCTATTTTTCGAGATACGACAAGATCGCTTTCCAGCATCGAATTACTTTGAGTAGTGAGAACCGATTTTTATTATCTCCTGTGTCAAGTCCCGTATAGTGGCGAACTAGGGGATGAATCCGGGTTTGCGCACTTTCCGGTAACCGATTTCAATAAAAGTTGGTAATTATATGTACTTCCACGTACTTGTGATGTCGGTTCTTTTAGTATTCTGTGCTGAGGTTAGTCTGTTATATACACGTTATGTACTTTTTTATTATTTGTAATTTAGTCCTTTGTCTAAATCTTTATTCTGTTCTTATTATAAAATGCATGTGTACTGTGTTGTTTTTTTAAAGGAACAAATGATTTCTATTTCTATATAATAATTATAAAATCAATGTAGAGCCCTTCATGGACTTTGCTAGTATAACATTAAGTGTTGGTTTATGCCAAGCATCGAGTATATAACCAGAAATAGAAACGAAATAAGGGCCATCCAGCTCTTATAAATATCAACCTGTGCCTGTGTGTACGTCTCCGTGTATTCCAAAAAATATTCTGTATTTATTGTAATAAAGATAATATTTCTAACAATGCCGTGCTGTTCCATTCGGTGGTGTGGCAAAAACAGCAAAACATCTAATTACAAAACAAAAGGAATCACATTTCATCGGTAATTAAATATTAAATATGTAATTTTGCAATTTTCATCCATTATAGCAAAGCTCAAGTTAACCGGTCAATTTGAAGTGAAATAGTTGACGACACCCGTCAATTGTTTCGAACTCGGGCTAGCCAATCGGAGCGCAGTTGTCACAGTAATGACATGGCCTAATAGTTTTCAAACAAATTAAATGACATTTCGTCTCTATTTCTGGTTATATGTATATTCGATGATGCCAAGTTATCAATATATTTTTGTATTTTTGTAGAAGTCGGGAATAAATAAATTGTAGAACAATATATTTTTGAAAAAATGCAAGAACACAATGCAATTGATTCAGTTCGACTATGGATTATATAACCTTCTTGTACGTAAGTTTCATTTTAAGCATGATTGAATGTTTACGTACCTAAAGTATTAGTTATTTTACAGTACACACATAAAACATTAAAGCTATAAAATACCTAATCAAATAATCAATTAAACAATAATGACTTAAAGTAAAAAATAAAACGCACTATGACAAAAATGTTTAGACAATATTTAAATGATAGATACGAAAGTCAGTAAAGGAACAAGAGGCCTCTTGCCAATGTCAATGTCACTTTGAGATTGAAAATAATCTGACCATTTGTGACAGATTTCTGCCGTTTGGGTAGATTAAATTTTATTGCGACAGAACATGTTAACATTGTATTAAGTGTGGCAGAGTTTGACAGGTTTATGAATATTCGGCAAGTTCTTTATTATGTTTAGGAACAAACTGAAAACTTGTTGTTTTCTGTTACTCGAACAAACATCTGAAGCTAAATACAGTATAAATGTTATAACATAACCTATATCAACTTTATAACCCCAGCTTCTACAGGTTGTACTCAATTCGCTTTTATGATACATTGATAATGAATCACAAGTATTGATAGGCCTCTTAATGCACGTCGTTAAAAACATAGGGTCAAAATATACGGGATGTTGTCATCCTTCTTTCATAATTTTATAATTTGTTTTATGTAGTACGTATTAATAAAGGTATTTTTGACCATTTGTGGTACGAATGAATACTTTGCGCTCTAGACTATGCAAAGGAAAGAGTGCAAAGCTGAAAGAAGTGGGGATTTATAAGCTCGTCTATGATACATACAAAAATGTAAACAGATCAAACAGGACGTAACTTCACAATCAGATATAAAGAGCATGTTTCTTCATTCAGGTATAAGCACCTGGAAAGATCCAACTTCGCAAATCATTTATTTCAGACTTAAAACACAAATCATACGAAATCTAAGGATTACGTCTAGATGTTTTAGAACAGACGGAATAAATTAAATACAATAATAATGGATTTTTTAAAAGTAAGCAAGTCCATACTAGCTCTTGACCCCTACCCAGACCTGGAGCAAAGATAGGATCTACGATAGAACGAGCTCGCCCAGACGATGCGTCAATAGGCATGGATGAATGTATAATAAATGAACAATTGAATGTTACGTCATCACCTTTATTACGGGTATCTTTAAATTACAATGATAACAATAGGGGATACAAATTATGGCCAACCGTTTTGAGAGAGCTCTATTTTCGGTCGAGTGTCGAATAGTCAATAGTAGGGATAGGCTAAACATCCGGGTCGGTCAATAGCGCCATTGAGCGCTGGCTCGATGACATATTAAAAGTCGTGGGCTAAGCCTGGATCAGAGATGCACAGGACCGAGTTTGACAGGAGCGAAAGACAGTGATACAGGGATGGAATAAACAAATGAAACGAATGAATACACCATGTAAGTTTAGTAGTAGTAGAGCTTCTTGCGAAAGAGTTCGTCAAGGGAAGTGTTGCCTATTTCTACCTTACCTATTTCTGCCGTCATGCAGTAATGTGAGCATTACGTCGCCTTACTTATTAAAGTAAAAAGTGATTGAAATGCAAAAAATGGATTGGGTATATAATTTTGCAGGCTGCTTCCACATCACATGTCCTTTATATTCACACACTGGCTTTTACCTTTCTTAAAGTAACACATCCAAATTAACACCCTTGGTAAGAAGTTTAAAATAAATGGAAAGTTTTGTCATCTGAATAATCATTCCTTATAAGATACGAGTTTGAGAAAGTAACGCATCGATTACTTGTTTCGGTTTTGAACGGTAAGGGTGCTGGTGAAATTACAGACACATGGGTCTTAGGGTGATAGGCGCAGTGGCAGTGTCCCTCAGATCTTTGCGATTTACAGCTCTGAGTGGCACTGCCACTGCTATGGACAGGCGTGTCGATTAACACCAGGCGCCCGACTTGTCCGTCCGGTCGCTTGGTTTCATAAAAAAAAGTTTACATCTCCTGATGATGCCACGTAGAGAGGTGAAACTTGTGTCATGCGTATTGGTGGTAGTTGCTGTTGTAGTTAAGTTTATGTTATTTATTTTATAAATTCATTTGTGGTGAAAGTACCAACTGTACATCTATTAACCTCCATGAAAGAGAAGTTTTGGCTGAAGGATACACCGACGTTCCGAGGCCAGGTACCGGACACCCGCATTGCGTTACACGTCGCATGCCAAGCATGTAAATAATTAAATATTTTCTTATATTATTGTATATGTTAGTCTGTAAGGTATGTGTTTATGGTTGTATGTAACCTGCTTGTACAAAAATAATTTTATACA
>NW_020655007.1:0-9531 GCF_003589595.1 Hyposmocoma kahamanoa | reverse complement strand
AAGAAAGCAAATTGAATGAATGCGAAATAAAAACTCACCTTGCGTGCCCCATAAAAAGGCCGGTAAGTGCATTATAATAACGCAGTAAAATTCCATTTACGGCGCCCTTATGCCTGACTCGAGATCAGCGCTAATATTGGCATAAAACCTATGGTGAATTCTTATCCTCGGCTATTTTTCAAACGTTTAAATAAAAAATGAGCCGGCTTGGATATTTAATTGCTTTAATAGTTATTGTTTTCTTAATTTATTTAGTTCAGAGTAATATATATGTAATAAAGATTTGTTATGTCAATATAATAAAACGCCATAACTTCGTGAGCTAGTAGACAAGATAGCAATTTCTGACACGGTTTGCTAGAAGACGTCGCTTCGAATCCGGCCGGATAGAAAGAATTTTTTGTTCGATCTTTGTATTAATAATTATAACAAATGTTATGTCAAATATTTATATTATATATTTATGGACTTTGTTATAAGAGCATCCATTTTCTTTCATTTTTAGTATGTATAACTACGTTTATATTTTCACATGTAAGGAAGTAATCCGACTGTACAACCAGAAGTCGGTGTACGACGGAAGTCAAGCAGTCGCTTATATCGGTGTGCTGGCGTTGCAAAAAAGATATTTCGTTTTATCTCTTTAACAAATGCTAACAAAACAAACTTACATTCAAATTCTATATGTTTAATACCCTATTGAATTCAGCTACATTTTCCGTACAAGTTGATATCGGGCATTATAATCAAAAATAATAATAAAAAGTAAAAAAATCTAACACCGTTTACTTACATGAAAGTACACCGACTTAGCGCATAAGTCACATTAATTTGCTTTTATTTAAATTCTATTGGTGTCTTTTTCAACCTTATTATCCTGTTCAGATCTTCCAACATTAAAAACAATAACAACGTACACACTCATAGCCCCGCACTAGGAAAAACCTGTGTCGCGGGTGCCGTGGATATACTATAGACAAGACAACCACAAATTACATCCCAACTCATGAGATAAATAAATGTAGGCCGTACACATATTTCTCTCGGCCTCGAAATTGAACTCTGAATCTTTGCGTAACCGTGTGGCCACAGAAGCAGTTGTACAACATCGAACATCGAACCTAGCTTCTTGTTTAGTACGCCAATCACTTAATTAAGGCCATGCCACACGGGCACTGCCGGTAAGTTCCGTTATCGCAGCGCTATGATTTCAACGCACCGAGTACCATACGAGCACTGCGGTGTGGTATGGCGTGTGCACCGCAGCACCCCTCCCCGTTTCGTCTCCTGGCCCCTCGGCCGATGCGCACGCGTTCCATTGCCATAAGCTGTTTCAGCGCACCATGTGTCACGTAGTTCTAATTTATACGCACGTACTACACAGCGTCACCGCTAAGATAGCAGTGAAAGAGTTCGTCCAAGGAAGTACTGCCACCTTACCTATTTCTGGTACCGAGCAGTGATGTCAGCATTACTGCGTTCCGGTTTTATATCCGGGTGCTAGTGAAATTTCAGACTTGTCAACTTATGTGTCAGGGTGACGGGCGCAGTGGCAGTGACCCCTCAAGATCTTTGCGATTTAAAGCTCTGAGTGGCACTGCAACTGTTAGACGGGCGTGTTGTTTACCACTAGACATGCGACTTGTTCGACCCGTCACATGGCATTATCCGCTCACGCGATACATGCAGCCGTATCCCTTCAAAGTTATTTGTTTTCGTATTATGAGCTATCAGTTTGTTTCCCTTTCTTATATGAATAATAATGCCACCCCCTTTTCTGTTATTTCTGAGGTTGGTGTACATATTATATCCATCTAGCTGAAATAGATTACATAGTGTGTCCGATATGTTAGTTCAGTTAGGATAATTACGTCAATTTTATTGTTACATAACCGCTCACGCGATACATGCAGCCGTAGACGCATACCACACCTAGAGGTGCCGGTGATGATTTTATACCGATTTATCGGATATCGAAGTTATAACAGGTAAAAGAACTAATATTAATTGCTATTTCGGCAACTACTCTAGCAAACCATAAAGTTTTTAATGCCTGGGTCATTTAAAAAAAATAAACAACTTCAAAAATACGTCACGACAATCGTGTGTGTTATTGTTTGGGCTGGTGATTTCGGTGTTTATTTATAGAAAACATACCGTAAGTAACGTTTTTTAAGTTTACCCTGAATATAAATGTTTATAAACTATACTTTAAGGAGTAATTTCATGGTACGCGTTAGAACCACTCAAACGGAATATTATCATATTTACCCAAGTACACCAAAAATTTCATTACTGCTTTTTAAATGCAGGATTTGCGGTGTATTACTGCATTTTATTTGAGATGTTTTTGTTGGTAGTACGGAGGGTATTTATTTAGCAATGCAGAATAATATGTTTTATTTATATACAAAAAAAAATTGTATATAGGTTATATACAAAAAAAAAAAAGAATTGAAGTACAGTAAGTAACACAATAAAGTGAATTCAAATACTTCATCTATGTTTATATCCATTTGATGTTTGCATAGTACTGAAGCCGGCAACATAAGTTTTCCTTTGCCATTCCACGAGCTAGTTAAAAGAGTTGTGAAATAGTTTTCTCATTAATTCTACAATTCTACGGTTCAGTTCGTTTGTCCTCTCGTGATTGCACTTATGTCAGGAGAATTTTTTTTAACATTGCATTGAATCATATTTGAATCGACCTGCGCTGAAAAATGTTCATTTATTTATTTTATTTATTGAGGTTCATCAGCAATTGTTACATATATACATGTACGTTTTACATTGGTAAGGGTGTTTAGTTAGATGCACAACTATTTAAATATGAAACGCAGCTTGCATTAAATTGAGCAGAATAGACTTATTATTACAGTGTTTTATGCTAAGAAAAAAGAACAAACTGAATAATAATGATAAAATGTGACAATCAGAATAAAAAATATGCATCCTGAATGTAAAGGATTAGTGTAATATAAATTTTTGCAATTAATGCTAAGAATACTGCCAATTTACTTGTAAGGATTACCTTGCGGAGACCGGTTATCGAGTCTGAGAAAATCGACTCGTCCGAACAACAGAGTCCGATGTGATTATATAGCGAAAAGAGAATTAATTTCGTAATTCAAATTAAGGCCTATGTAGAGGTATTTTGAGAATTTGTATATCATATTCGTTTCGGAAATATAAACTCGCACAACGGTCGATCTGACATCTATAGCGAAGAACGAACAAAATGTACTGTGTCCTGAGAACAAGTAGTCTCGCACATAAATCTTTGTTCTACGGATGAGTCGAAATATCTACTGTTGCACTATACTCATTGTGTAGTCTGGACACACGGCTGATCGGTGAGTTAAGATCCAATTTAGTTCGTAATCCTGTGTGGTGGTGACAGAACAGCAACTATCTTTTTACGGGGGTATCGACGGGGAACGCTTAGTTTGAACATTGATGTCAGTTGTGGGCAATCAATCCTGTTAGTAAATAACTCGTGAAGGAAGCTAGGTCCAATAGATCTTTGCGCTTTTCAAGTGAGATCATTTTGAAATTTTTTAATCTCATTTTATAAGAGTGTTCATTTCTCTTTCATTTTATTATTATTAGTATTTATTTTTTAGTAGCAGTAGAGCTTTTTGTGAAAGAGTTCGTCCAGCAAAGTACTGGCACGTTATCTGTTTCTGCCGCCATGCAGTAATGTGAGCATTATTGTATTTCGGTTTTGAAGGTTGTTGGTGAAATTACAGGCACACGAGACTTGTCAACTTATGTCACAAGGTGACGGGCGCAGTGCCCCTCAGATATTTATGATAAGTGTAAAGAGATTAACATTCTTATACTAACGTCGCAGTACATTTATGTCAAGAAAAATATTATTTTTTTAATAAAAATAGTGACACATAACATAATACGAGGAATAAAATAATCTAACCGTTCTTGACAGTCGTCTTCATAAAGTCTCAAATTCATTTAAGGGGCAATGTTTAACTGCCTCCGTGGCCGAACGGTTACCATGCCGGACTGCCATGCAGACGTCTCAGGTTCGATTCCCGGGCCGGGAGAAATATTTGTATGGCCTACATTTATTCCTCTCGTGAGTTTGGGTTTAATTTGTGGTTGTCTATGTGTGTGTCCATGGCACCCGCGACACAGGGTTTGCTATGTTGATTGTGAGCGTTATTATTATTATTATTATTACTAATGTATGTTTCTATAGTAAGATTCCCATTGATATTCAAAATTTGCCACTTATGAGGTTTTAAACTATTGTGAAACAAAAACTTTACACTAAAGGATATTGTACAACTTCTGCGTTCTTGGATGACAAAAATCCGTAGTAGTGACCCGTTTAGCTCTTTCAGGTAGTCTCGATCTAAGATGTTTAAATTAAATATTGTAATGATAAATGTATTCAAATGTATATTTACAAAGAGCAACCCCTAAAGTTTCTTGCTCATTCTCAATGGAATCTGCCTTACGAACGAGCAGTAGAGTTTAATCAGTATGACGATTTCAAGTGTAATTTGTTCACATATAAAATAAAGATTGAATTAACTTGACTTGATTATGATTTAAAGCTCCGTATGTCACTGCAACTGTTATGGACAGGCGTGTCGCATGCCACCAGGCGCACGACTTGTTCGTCCTGTCACTTGGTGTCGTATAATAAAACGCATTATTCTATATTGATTGGCTGATATAGCATTGAAGAGCATGCTCAATTGTGTACATGAAAAGCAACTTTCACTCAAAATTTCATACATCGGGCTTGTGCAGGTGTAATTTTCTCTTAATAGGATGCAAGCCATACCAGGTAATAATTTAGAAGCCTACATTTTCATATTCATTCATTTTAATTTATTACATTACACATGAAGGGTATCTATAGGTTAATAAACTTAAGACTGTTGTAGGTACATACATGTGAAACCATGTAAGGGCGTAGAAAATTATTTAAACTTGAACGTAATTAATCATATTTAGTTTATTGACTTTCATGTTTTTACTACCTTATGGTAGTAAGTCATACCGGCCCAGTACGGATTGGATAATTTACTCATTTCCCAATGGTTGTAACCTTTTTATGATATTTTTTTTCATTATGATGTCTTCTTTCATCGTCATAACATATTCACGAAAGTATGAAATTTAGAAATTAAAGTCACACCGACATTATAATACGAATACCGTTGACCTTATAGTTGAGAAGCTTTACCCGCTAGGCTACCATCGCTCATTAAAAATGTATAAGCGGTATCTCAAATCGTAGGTATGGTGGGTGTTCGATATTCTGCCTGTTCTATTCAATCTATAATGATATCCGCTCACGCGATACATGCAGCCGTAGACGCATACCACACCTAGAGGCGCCGGTGATGATTTTATACCGATTTATCGGATACCGAAGTTATAACAGGTAAAATAACTAATATTAATTGCTATTTCGGTAAGTACTCTAGCAAATCATAAAGTTTTTAAAGCCTGGGTCTGTCATTTAAAAAATAAACAACTTCAAAAATACGTCACGAAAATCGTGTGTGTTATTGTTTGGGCTGGTGATTTCGGTGTTTATTTATTGAAAACATACCGTAAGTAGCGTTTTTTAAGTTTACCCTGAATATATATGTCTTAGAGGATAACCACCCCTTATGAAATACCCCCGGCTACAGAGGATATAAAAGTAGCGCCACGTGGCCGAGAGCTCATTTTGTCGGTTGGCGCTCGTTGGTAACGGTGGCTCTCGCTCGGATATAGTGTGCCAGTTCATTTTTGAGTGTGCTCTCGACGCGTTTACCTCTCGTTGATTTGTATAACGTCCCGTGCTTTTCAAATTTTAACATTAGATTTTGTAACCGATTTTTATTTCATTGAAATTATTCTTAATTTTTAGTCGTTTTTATGATTTCTGGTATAGATTTCTAACAAATGTTTATAAACTATACTTTAAGGAGTAATTTCATGGTAAACGTTACAACCACTCAAGCGGAATATTATCATATTTATCCAAGTACACCAAAAATTTCATTAGTGCTTTTTATGTGCAGGATTTGCGGTGTATTACTGCATTTTATTTGAGATGTTTTTGTTGGTAGTACGGAGGGCATTTATTTAGCAATGCAGAATAATAATTTTAATTTATAAAAACTTATATTTAAACTGAATTATTTTCTATTTTGCGAAACCAAATAGCCGCCATTTTACGGTAGGAGGAGCGCATCGCGTGAGCGGCTAACGAATGCCTTCCGTACTGACTGAAACGAAACTGGTTGCGTCGTCGGCGTTGATGTTAGCTCGTCGTTAGTCTCGCTGAAAAAAACCTTAGAGGATGGAAAAAATAAGAAAAAAAACCTAATTTGCTTGAAATGTTTTAACTATTCCTGTTCGTTTTTATCTCTTCTATTTTTGCGACTGATTATTATAATACAAAAGCACAAGACTGTACCATCTGGCTGCCGTTGTAGTGAAGGAAGAAACGCGTGAGTACTTCTATATAATTTTAGTCAGGATAGCATAGGCAAAGAATTACTAGCGCCTTAAATACAGTCCACCTATGGTCGTGTGCCTCGGCTTCCATACGCCACAGTGGTTATGTACATACATGCGTGTGTATGCGCGCGCGTATCTGTGTGTTTTGTGTCCGTGTATCTGCCCGTGTGGGCGTGTAAAGGTTTCCACTTGAAAGCATTTATTTTCAACTCGCATTCGGTTTGGTTTTAAAGGCAAATTCGAATTTTTCGTTTCGACATTAGTTTAACCACTTTATAGTTTCTGTTTCAATGATGTTTTAGGTGCATAGATACAGAACTTAAATTCAACTATTTTTGGAACATCGCTATAGATTGACCACAAATAATGATTTATAATTTATAACAAAAAGTGAAATACATATCGGAATATAACTGTAAGATAAACGTTGAGAGAAACACTCTCTCTCATCACTGATTTAGTCAGGAATTAAACAAGAAACCTTCGTGGATTGTAAATTGCCCTATTCACTCTTCGTTATCAATTCGTTCGGTCGGCGATGAAATAATAACATCAGTTGATTGCAATTAGTTTGTTTATCCTCTTTTCGCAGTCATTTATTCGAAGGTATGCACAAAAGATGGATCAAGGTAAAACGAATTTTAAATGTTACGACGCGAATTCACAGGGAGCGGCCGCGCTTTCACTTTCCAATTTACTCTCACAAAAAGGTCTATCTTATCAATGCGCGCTCGTTTAAAAAGCATTGACCATCAACTTTACCCCTTATTTTCATGAGGTCGCCTTGCCAACGAGCATCATGTCATGGGATCACGTCTGATTAAACTGAATAGAATGAAACGACGCTTGTGCCACCCCCTCTGCAATCACACCCAATTTGAGCTGTCAACAAACTATTGTAAAATGTATTAAAATATTTTTTTTTAAAAAGAAACTGACGTGACATCAGTGGACAAAGAAACCATGATCAAGACTAGTTAATGTGATTCATTGATAACTTAGTAAATCGTTTTTCGAATAGTTAGAAAACCACACGTAATAACATTTAGCTAACATTATCCTTTTGTAAAGCCGTTAATGTTTTGACATACGATATATTTTAAGTTAAATTTATATTTTCATAATTGTTACGCTTGGATTTGTTTTTAATTATTAAAATAAAGTACAATATCTGATCTTAAATATTCCTAACCAAGCATTAGAAAACGACTAACAGCCATAATCGGCTACTTTTGGATTTGTAGAGCGTTGTTTCCATTTCACACCTGATAGGTTCGAGTCAATGCGTCACACAGGTGTGGACGAGAGTGACGACGCACTCTGCAAAGCCGAAATCAGCAGATCATCTTTTATAAAGCTGAAGTACAATACGTTTTGGTACTGAAAATAGAACTGTTTCTTATTAAACAATGTAAGATGTACATGAATATGTATGTATCTTTTCATTGAATTATTCAATGGCCAACACATAAACTCTGTTACATACGACAAGTTAGAACAGTGTTTCTATTCCGGATCCTAGCAGAATCTACTTAGATTAGTTAGGCTGGTTTAGGTTAGGTTAAAATACGTTCGGAAGTGTACTGGCGAGATGATTAAGCGCGGTGAAAAGGACTATAGTTGGTGTACATAGGGCGCACTATAAGTTTCCGGAACTGGCCACTTACATAAACAATATTTAATTAAAAAGTAACTACAACAATGAAATAAAAAAATAGTAATGAAAACGGAACTTTTTGGCTGTAGAATACAGTTTGTTTCATCTGACTGTCACTTGTTTTTATATTATGGCGTCATTTTAGAAATTTTTGTCTACCATTTCACATTTAACTCGTGAAACTTTAAATTTAAATAATAGCTCAGCGGAGCTTCGCTCGGCTTCACACTGCTTTTGGCGATGAAGCACCATGCAATCCGATCTTTGTATTAATAATTATAATAAACTAGTGGAATTATTTCAAATAATTGAATATCAATTCAATACAAATTTGATTAATTAAAATGGTTTATGTTTATCTTGTGCTACGTATCCTATTAAATCTTAATTTCTACCTTACAAATGTTGCTATTTTAATTGGGTGCGCAGCATATGACGTTAATTGTAATTTGTGAAATGTTGACCCGTTACAAAGTATCAGATACCATGAGAGTTCTACAAACGTAATTACGCGTTCGTGTAACTATAATATGTAGATACTACATCAACTCTACATTGCAGTCAATTATAATCCAGAGTTGAACATAATGTAGGCTCTCTTTTTTACGATTATTTGGTGGCAAACGATACGCCATTTTACTTTTTATGCAATTTAAGTCGTAAAGATCTGAGTGGCACTGCCAGTATCACCCTGAGAAATAAAATTGACAAGTCCCATGTGCCTGTACTTTCACCTCCTTACCCATTAAAACCGGAAAGCAGTAATACTCATGTTACTGCTCTGCGGCAAAAGTACGTACGGTGGTAGTACTTCCATAGACGAATTCTTTCACAAGGAGCGTTACTATTAACAAATTATAATAATCTTTGGCCTTTCCCAAGCGAGAATACATGGGCACTCTAGGTAGTCCGCTTTCGATCATATAATATCATCCCTTACCATAATTATGACTCATGATACTGGGATTATTCCTTCGTTATTGTTAAGTCGTGATAACAAAGTAAAATTAAATAATGTCATATTTGAACTGGTCATTACAAAGAAAGGCGCCACCTCACCGCTAATCACTATTTACTTAAACCAGAGGTTCCCAGACTTTTTTCTCATAGACCACTTTCAAAATTTAGCTGGTTCCGGTGGACTCCCTGCAGCTACATTTCTACCATATTCCCAAAACTCGACAAAGAATGTGAAGATAAGATCTAAACATGGAAATTTGCAACGCAAATTGCTGAGTTCCAACCACAAATTAATAGTTTTCGAAAAAAAAGTGAGAATTTAATTGGTTGTGCTGTGAGTGGATGTCAAAAAAGTAAAGACGCGTTGACTTGAATATGGAATATGCAAGTTTTTACAAGTAACAGTCGCTGAGCTTCTTAAAATA
>NW_020655006.1:10365-10983 GCF_003589595.1 Hyposmocoma kahamanoa | reverse complement strand
TGAGAACTGACGATGGTCCCAGCGGTGATGAGATCGTAAATTGCTCTCTAAAAAGGTTAGCAATTAGCTTTACGTCACTCACCCCGCCCACAGTCTCTGGGTGGTCACTATGTAACTTTTTTTTATCAAGTGACGGGACGAACAAGTCGTGCACCTGATGGTAAGCTACACGTCTGCCCATAACAGTTGCAGTGCCACTCAGAGCTTTAAATCGCAAAGATCTGAGGGGCATTGCCACTGCGTCCGTCACCCTGAGACATAAGTTGACAAGTCCTATGTGCCTGTAATTTCACCAGCAACCCTTACCCTTCTAAACCGGAACGCAGTAATTCTAACATTACTGCTTGGCGGCAGAAATAGGTAAGGTGGCAGTACTTCCCTGGACGAACTCTTTCACAAGGCGCTCTACGCTAGTATATGACTTTTATAGTATATCTAACTAAATAACTTACATAGCTACCCTCAATATAGTTCTATAATCGACAGGGGCACAAGAGGCATAAGATTGGCCGAGAGTCTATCTCGGCCAATCTTATTACTAGTGGAATAGAGCTGAATTTAAATCGCAAGTGTAAATTTCAGGACCGTACTGTTAACCGTTTTACAGAGGTGTGAAAC
>NW_020655006.1:0-10355 GCF_003589595.1 Hyposmocoma kahamanoa | reverse complement strand
ATTTATAAAATAATTCCAAATTTATTAATAGTGAACACCGGTCTTATACACGGAAGTGGTGCCACCCTACGGTGGCACACCACTTTGTACGAACTCTTTCACAAGGAGCTCTATTGCTACTATACAATGCTAAATATACCAGCTTCGAGTAGGTATTTATATTGAAAGAGCAGGGTAATATTTTGTCTTTTGAAATGAGGGCGAGATGATACATCGGGTGCTAAATTACAAATGAAACGTATACATCCATTTCGAGGTAAAAGGCTTTCCTAAAGGCTGTGCCGTTGCCCTAAATGATAAGACCGTATCTGAGTATACATTCTACTGGGCAAAATAAGCTGTCATGGCTGTATATTTATTCGGCACCCTTGTCAACTTGTACAGAGCTAGAGTAAATCTATTTATCTTAGTGCACACTTTCTCCATCTGCTGCTTTAAATTCAACTTCGTGTCCGTTAGGATGGCTGGACCAAACGAGATAATTATACAAATCTAACTGTGCTCATTATTTACTACCTATTTTCTACTATTTAGTTCCTTTATTGACATATTTTCTACCTTTTCGGTAACGAAAATATTATAGAAATAATGTGGCCAGCCATTCTGATGTCAGGTTGGCTGGACCACTTTACGTTTTTCATGGTTCTAGCAGTATATAATTTACTTTTTTTATATAACTATTTACTACCTAATTTCTACCTAAACATACCTTTTTTAAAAAAAAAGACCTACCTACTAAGACCTACCTAAAAAGACAGTTTATCTTCTCCGTGCAATTGTTTTATAAATAACTGATTATAAGCGTTCGCATTCCATACCTATATACAAATGGAGTTAACATTTGTAATAGTGAATTCAACTAGCAATTAATATAATAATTGTTATTAAATATTGCTTGCAAAGATCCAGAAACCATTGTTGGCGTATTCTAAGCGCCTGCAAAGGTATTGTTAGGCCTTTTGTTGACTTTTGCATTTTGTTTACGAAAAAAAAGTACAAATTTCAAAAAAATCCTAATTAAACAATGCTACCAGAATTCCTGATGGCCATAAAAACTATTTCAACATGCAGTATTTGACTACTCATAAAATTGTAGTAACTGATGTAACTAAATTGCAACGTCTTTAAAATTAATATCAGGTGCATAAAGCAACTAAAAACCAAAATTGATAAATTCAACGATAACCGTTGTTTGAGCAAATTTAACTTATTTCTTAGAGAAAAACATTATCTAGTTCAATTGAAAGTATTTTGTTATTCTCGAAAAATACCTAAAAAAAATTTTGCGTAATTACAGTTGTGTTGGTTTCATTGAAAAAAGTAAACGAAAATAATGAAACTATTTTTTCTCGGATCTAAATCGCGTAGGTACTATATTTGTTTTTTTTTTTCAATAAACCGTTTCGGACCCTTTGCAAAAAACGCGATACGCCATTTAGATCCGAGATAAAATAGTTTTATTTTCTATTTGTAACAATCGCGAAAACCTAGAAACCCGATGTAAACAAAAGTAATTTTACAGTAAATTTTCGAAGCTTGCCTTTTCTTTGGCGGAAAACATTTTTTTTCAGCTTGCGAGAAACTTGTCGATTCTTTCATATTCTCGTTATTGCCACTCAGTTTTTCAGCGTAGGTGTTCAGACGTACTTTCCGGGGCGAGAAACGATCTTCTTAACGTACTTATTGCATGAATAAATCGATCGGGAATGGAGACTATGGATTCTGTTGCCACGACCAATTCTCTTGTCCGTATAGCTCCCTCACTCTTTGTATAAAACGTAACACCGATACGTAATCAGGGCAAAATTTCCGGGCATTGCTTGTTATTTAAGTGAAAAGTTGTAAATAGGTATTAAATAAATACAGCCATGTATATAATAATTTTTTCAAACTAAAAGTATTGGAGAGTGGTATCAACTAATTTGAAAATACTAAGTATATCAGTTATGAAATTTTAAATCGCTACATTAATAGCGACCGCGTCGCAAATTAAAAAACCCAACATGTCGAGGTTCTGATTCTGGCAATCACGCTGCTTCGAGCAAAGAGACGAACCTGACATTTGTAAAATTGCGTCATTTTAGTCACATTTCATTAAAAATGGCGTAGTGTGTAGAACAGACAGAAGAACTCCTTGTGAAAGAGTTCGTCCAGGATAGTACTGCCACCATACCTATTTCTGCCGCCAAGCAGTAATGTCAGCATTACTGTGTTACGGTTTTGAAGGGTAAGGGTGCTGGTGAAATTACAGGCACATGGGACTTGTCAACTTATGTCTCAGGGTGACGGGCGCAGTGGTAGTGCCCCTCAGAACTTTGCAATTTAAAGCTCTGAGTGGCACTGTAACTGTCATGGACAGGCGTGTTGCTTACCATAAGGCGCACGACTTGTTCGTCCCGTCACTAGATGTTATAAAAAAAAACAAGTAAATGTAACATTTAGGAATCACAAACCACGCGTAGGTTAAATATTTACATCATTACTATATTTTAATTATTTGTCTGTTTATTCTAATAAATTACAGTTGCTAATTGAAGATAGAGATAGTAAATTATTTCTGTAGCGAGGGCGTTAAGGACGCATAAACTCTTGGCATAGAGTATAAGTGCAGATACGAACATTGTAGGCAGTAAGGTCATCAATTTGATTTGTAACGTTTTTATGCTATCTTAGACTATAAAATAATTTCTTGCCAGTATATGAAAAAACATAGAATTAAAAAAAAATTATTTGCCTAATTGCAAATTTACAAGCTAAGACTTACTTATTGACGTTCAAATACGTTTCATTTGTTTTTTTTGCCTCGTGTATTTTAGTAACGCAGAGTTATCTTTGTGTTTAGTATTTATAGTTAGTAGTAGTAGTTAGTAGTATTCTATAATTGAGAAATACGTAAACGTCTTCTGGTACGAGATTTAAATGAAATAAGTAAAAGTATCTTGTTTTATTATTCTCGTGTTTCGCGTCTTGTTTTCTATAGTGCATGCATATAGGGTATATATGATGCTACAATCAAAACATAGCCACTACAGTCAGCGTGTAATAAGCCACTACAAACCAGTGGATATCCTATTGTCAGATGTAGTTTGATCAGGAAGATAGCTTTGCCTCTATCTGCCTGAGCCAGTTTATGCTATTCAGTAGATCCCAATGTAAATCTGTATTTAAGGTTAAATCGATGTGTGATGTTATATTTTCCGGAATGTCACTTAAGTAACCAATCTAAATCAAATTCCGTTTGTACTTGGATTTCATAAAATAACTGCTTCATAACTGCAACATAAAATAAATCAAAAATCAGTCAACCGTGCCCATGGGACCTGTAAAGGGCGCGAAACGTCGGTTTGTTTGAAAAAACAAGTATACGCGATTTAAATCCGGAAAAATAGTTTCATTTCCTATGTGTAACAATCGCGAAAACCTAAGAACTCGATATAAAATAAATTGCTTCGTTGTGTTTTACAACACACCCTTTCGCGTTAATGAATCTACCTAATTACAATCTTCTTGAATATGTTCTTGATAAATAACTCTAACGTGATTGACTATCTTCACAGCAGTAATGTAGTCATGAATACGTTGCGGGTATTCCGATCCATTTTTCGCTACATTTGTCGTCAATTTATAGAATCTGTGAGCCCGGGGTCGGTTTAAAGATGCAACGGAAACCGAATATACCTTAATGCGAGTATCGTGTGTTAGCCGGACTGGTTGCTTGTCAAAAATAATTAAATTTGAGTCGTATCTAGTCCCTGGCTCAACCTCCTCGAGAAATGACGTCAAAATTTGTATCATCTGAACCTGAATTCATTTTTGATAGGTACATTTTGTTGCTTTACAGAGTGATGACACTTCTTTTCGAACACTATTATGATGAAATAAATATTTTAAGGAGGTGTTAATCGTAATAATGTTTGCTTCGTAAGGAACTTTGTTAATTTTAATTTTTAGCTTTGGGTTAGGTCAAAGGCAAATAATCTTTATTTGATAGGTAAGCAAATTACACTTGAAATCGTCATACTGATTAAACTCTAATGCTCATTCTTAAGGCGGATTCCCTTGGGAAGAACGAGCAAGAAACCCTAGGGGTTGCTCTTTGGATATATACGTGCTTCTGTAGGACAAAGATGATATTAATATTGGCGGCGTTACCACAAAGGAAAATGCCGTATGTCATTAAATTGTGAAAGTAGCTGAAGTAAACCAACCTAGCTGTTTCGACGTCTGAAAGTTTTCGTAAGTATTTTTTTAATAGTGTTGCAGAACTGAGCCGTTTTGATAACTTATTTATATGTGGACCCCATTGTAATTTGGAATTTAAAGTTATACCTAGAAATACAACTGTACATATCTATAAGGTTAAATTTTTCGTTGCTAACTATAATGTTTGTCTCCGTCTGTCTAACATTGGGTAATGTAAATTTCATATAATTTGTTTTATGTCATTAAGGAGCAGGTTATTAACTGCAAACCAATCTACTACTTTAGATATAGCATTGTTCACATCGTCATAGGAACATTGGTGCCTTTTAAGTTTAGGTAACGTGTATAAGGTTTTGTTTATTTCACACACATTTATTTTTGTCCGTTTCTGTTAACGTTATAAGTATAAACTTCCTTACGGGTATTTAAAGGATAATTGTATTGTTACATTATTGTTCTAATATTATATAGGTATAGAAACAATACTGTTTCTATACCTATATAATACCTACGATATTACGTGAATTGTTCGACTACGATATTGACTGATCTCCGTTATGTAAAAATTGTTTACAACTCACGATTTTGCTTGTCAGATTTTGTAAATATCTCCACATCTCCAAGTTGTCCTCTGATTTTATCAACATATTTATATTATAAATATAATAACATATTATATAGGGAATTTTATTCAAACCGGTTAACGGAAAGTGGGTGAAATGCAATAAACCGGATTCATCTTTTTACCACACTTATAAGTGGAATATTGGAGCACTTGAACGTGATACGACAACAAGCTGAGTGGGTCACGGTTTCCTTGGCAGCACAGCACACACGCTTTGTACTATATATATTATATGTATTTAGTTTCAAATTCTTATGTTATTATTACTATCAGTATCAGTATTATTATAAAAAGTGATTTCTATTCTATTATTTTCTATTTTCAAATTTGGATGGGACTCCTACTAAACGTCAATAGAAAGGGGGTAGGTTCTCTGGGTCCCCCAGAGGGGTACCTACCCCCTTTCTACCAAAAAAAGAATCATCGCAATCGGTTCACAAACGTCGGATTAATCGCGTAACATACAACAAAAAAATACAGTCCAATTGAGAAACTCCTCCTTTTTAAAAGTTGGTTAAAAAAGAGAATCAAGATCCATTTTTTTCTAGACTTACTTTGTTCTCTGTTAAACGTGGGTACAATAATTTTCCGTACTATCACACCCAAGGGGCCTCGTAAGTTGTGTCACGTAATGTCTAGGCTCTGTGATTTAACATGTGGTAGATACAGAAGAAGTGAACAAAACACATTACGAAGACAAAGCCCTTTCAGATGTGTAAATCAAGGAAAGTTACAATATTTTGTCTTGTAAAACACAAGAAAGTTCAGACTAAGCGCTGAACCTCTTTTTAGGTTTTTTAAGTTGCTGTCGAGTAAAAAAGGTCTACTTTGTATTAGAGAATAAAAGTTACTTGTCCAACTGTATAATAGCTTGGTAGTTTCCAATAAATTATTTTTTAAATGTTAATGAAGGTATATTGTAGTGCATAAGTAATAAGGTACTTAAAAGTACATTGTTAGTGTAAGCACTCTTCTGCCTGCGCTCAGTGGGCCCAAATTGATAATTCTTGGACATAGGAGTAACTTGTGGAGTATCGAGCTATTTTTTTTTATATGATAGATAATAACATTCCTAACAACTTTTATTTTTGTATAATTTCTTGAAAAGTTGATAGTTTCGGAGAAAAAAAAACATTTTTTTTTGTATGGAGAAATATACATTATATTTTTTATTTCAAAATATACGGCAATGTAATGTGCGTGGGTTACTTATAGTATAGTTCCAATCATTTCCTATGTAGAAAAAAATAATCCGATTGCATGTACTTGTGGCTTTGTAAGTAAAGGTGCGGCATACTACATGAGGCATACTACTACATAACTTGTCTTTGTACAATATACTTATATATAAGACTTTAACATCTGTTTTGAGCTCCAAGATAAGTCAGCACATTGTTGATAACAGTGTGATGTCTGAGGCTCAAAACGGATGTAGGGGCGGTAGCCGCGGTAGTAAGGAGCTGTTCCTCATCGATGCGGTCGCTGGCCAACTTGTCAGACGCAACCGTCGGAATTTCTCCGCTGCCTGGATAGACTATAGGAAAGCGTTCGACTCGGTACCCCACTCATGGCTCTCGAGGGTCCTCGAACTGTATAAAATTGACAGTGCAGTTCGACACTTCCTCGGGCAATGCATGGGATGTTGGAGAACGATCCTGAGTCTGGACGGTCGGCGGATGACGGATGCGGATGACCGAATAGAAATAAGGCGAGGTATTGTCCAGGGCGATTGTCTGAGTCCACTGTGGTTTTGCCTGGCCCTGAACCCTCTGAGTACTCTATTGGAGAGGTCGGGCACAGGCTTTCAGTTTCGGAGAGGTGGGCCGCGAATGCCTCACCTTCTCTACATGGATGATCTCAGCTGACAGATTGACGGAGCTGCTGACAATCACCAACGATTTCAGCAGTTCGGTTAGGATGGAGCTTGGGATCGATAAGTGCACGGTGGTTCATGTCGAGAGGGGACGTGTCATGCATTCTGATGGCATTAATGTTGGCACCAATCACCTGCGGGTACTCTCCGAGACTGAAACATACCGGTATCTGGGCATGTCACAGACCATCGGTGTGAAGGAAGCAGACGTGAAACAGGATGTGTGCGAGGTTTTTTATGGGCACCTGAAAAATGTGCTAAACAGCTATTTGTCAGGCGTTAATAAGATCCGAGCTTATAACTCCTGGGTCATGCCTGTTCTGATGTACACATTTGGCGTGCTCAAATGGACTCAGACGGAATTAGACGCTCTGGATAGACGAGTCCGCATGACGATGACCTCTCACCGAATGCATCATCCGAGATCGTCAGTTATGAGATTGTATGTCCCGCGGAAGTGTGGAGGTAGAGGCCTATTGAGTGTCAAAACCATGCACAACCGCGAGATATGCAATTTCAGAAACTACTTTTTGACGATGACGGATGACGTAATTCGTGGGGAGGTTGTCACATGTGATAAAGGGCTAACTCCCTTATCGTTGGCCAAAGAGGAATGGCGAGACCCGGTGGTGCTTAGCACCTCTGACCGCGAGTCCGTATGGAAAGAGAAGGAGCTCCATGGGAGGTTCTTCAAGGTACTCCACGAGCCTTTTGTGGACCGTAAAGCCTCCCTACATTGGCTGCGTTTCGGGGACCTCTTTGGGGAAACCGAAGGTTTTGTCTGTGCAATACAGGATCAGGTTATCAAGACGCGGAACTATCGGAAATATATCCTAAAGGACGGCACAGTAGACATTTGTCGGGCATGTGGCCGTCCCGGAGAGTCACTCAGGCATATTGTTTCCGGTTGTTCCGCTCTTGCTAACACTGAGTACTTGCACAGACACAACCAGGCAGCCAAAATATTACACCAAGAGCTCGCTCTCAAGTACGGACTAGTGCAACAGAGGTTGCCATATTACAAGTATTCACCGGAGCCAATACTCGAAGATGACCGCACCAAAATCTATTGGGATCGATCTATTATCACGGACAGGATTATTCTTGCGAATAAGCCTGATATTGTGATATTGAATCGATCGCAGTCGAGGGTATTTCTTGTGGACGTGACCATCCCGCATGACGAGGGTCTCGTGAAAGCTGACACCGAGAAACGCCGGAAGTATCTCTACCTGGCGCACGAGATCACCGACATGTGGGATGTGGCCTCCGCTGAAATAATCCCAATTGTTTTGTCCGCAAATGGGTTAATTCCAGTCAGCCTTTCTAACAGCTTGAGGCGGTTGGATTTCTGTGGCGTGTCGCTTCCAGCACAAATGCAGAAGGCGGTCCTGCTCGATACGGCACGTATTGTTCGCCGATTCTTGGACCTGAGTCCCTGACCCCGGCCGACTGTGCCATAGCTGGGAAATACCGCCTCTCCCATTTAAAAATTCAAAATTAGTCTTTTAGGCCATGGGAGAGGCGAGAGATTAAAATAAACATAAAAATAATAATAATAATAATAAATTAATTTACTTAGGTAACATGGACCCAAGGTGTTAGTTACAAAATCACTTAAATCTAATGTTAGTAAATGTCCACAAAACAACAAAGACAAAGCACAATAGGACACCACTACTTATTTTTAAGTACGCGAATCATTGAATAATGATATACGTATGGACAGTCGAGCCGGTTCGCGATCAGGATGCTGTTGGGGCTGGCCCGAATCCTGCGCGCCAAGGATGTGCATCGTTTACGCATCGTGGTGTAGAACCAATCTACACGTGTCTCCGCGAACATCCCTGACGCGCTGCAGGACCGCGGCAGCCCCATCAGCATCCTGAATGCATTATTGTATAGAACATATAGAGCACTGTACGTTTCTGAGTGAAACTAACCCACAGGCTGCTTGTGTAGAGCGTCGTACAATAAGCTCTGAACAGTGTAATTTTTGCTTCAGTAGAACAGTATGCAAACCTGCGGGCTAACATATTGGCTCTCACAGACAATGGTCTACGCTCTCGTTCAATATTGGCGTTGTCGTTGAGGTCTGATGTTACTAAATGCCCTAGATACTTAAACTGATCCACTCTCCAGTGGACTCCCGTTTAATAGAACAGGTGGAATATTTGGCAGACATTTGTGTTTAACCTTAAATACCATGCATTCACTTTTGGTTACGTTGTATTTTAAACCACGACTAGCTGCATATCTTTCACAAATACTTATCAGTTTCGTTAGACCACAGACAGAATTTTTAGATTGTTGATACATGTGTCGTCAATATAGCAGCCGACACGGGCACCGCTCAGCTCTCCTATAAGTGCGGTTATGTATAAGTTGAACAGTTTGGGCGAGGATAGCCCCCCCTGCCTCACACCGCATTCCAACAGATTGGCTCAGAAAATTTTCCACCCCATCCTACAACATTGCCTTGATTGTAGTACCACTACTTGAAAATATCTATAAGTTCGGCAGGCATACAAATGTCATTTAGCTTCTGCCATAGGATGTCATAACACACCAAGTCAAATGCTTTCGACAGGTCGAGGAAACACGAATAAACAGGTGTATTTCGATCTACATAGTACCTGACAGTTCGCTTCAAACACAGAATAGCACTTTCAGTAGAAAGCCCTGGTCTAAATCCAAACTGGTTTTCATATAAATTTAGATACGTGTCTAATTGTGAGTTAAGCAAACTGTCAAGTACTTAAGCGATTATAGTTCCCAGAGAAATTGGCCTATAGTTGCATTTATCTGTTTTATTTTCACTACTGGCACCACAACGGTCCTCATCATTTCAGCGGGTCTTGTGTGAGTCATTCAGGTATGACAGGCCCACACGAGACGTGTATAACTTCGCAAGCAGTGAAGCTAAATGGGAACCTGCGTTTTGGAGGTGTTCAATACTTAGGCCGTCATGGTCAGGAGATCTGCTCCTTGACATGGATTTTATGGCTTTATTCTTAGAATAATAACGCATAGAAACCTAACCCGCACACGCTAAGTGAGGCAAATTGTAGGGCGCCCTATGGGCCTACACGAGCGAGCGGGCTGTCAGCGCTCAAGGTCAAGTTGCACCGCGAGCAGCTCAAAAATTTTTGCAAAAATGACGAAATGTGCGGTAATTGGGTTTAAAAATAGATCAGACAAATATAAAATAGACACTAACATCACATTCCACAAGGAAGTAACGCGTTTCAACTTGTATTTTTATGTAAATATTCACTAAAACAGAAAATTAATTTCGTTGCAACAAGATACGAAAATGTTGCAAAATAACGGGATTTTTCTCCCCATTTTGCTATTCTGTTTCAAAATAATTATATTACGTTATTTTTTGAGAATAGGCAATATCGCGACAGTTGCAAAATTTCTACAAATGTACACTGCCGCAACAACATTGTAGGGAATTTACGTTAGCTATTTTTACGAAATATATTTAGTATTTGCCTTCATTAGTTTCATGTGAAAAATCATTATTCCTGTTCATCATACAATCATTTAAAAAAGTTGTCTTGCCCAGACTCAAAAGTTCTTAACTAAAATTATTTCAGGAAACTAACACTGACTAAAAAGTCATCGTCAGTTCTCCAAAATGGTGTA
>NW_020655005.1:12111-13469 GCF_003589595.1 Hyposmocoma kahamanoa | reverse complement strand
TTATTTTTTTAATCGCGTACACTGCAGAGCTGAGCCGTTTTGACAACTTACTTATATGGGGACCCCATTGCACATTGCTGCTGACACCTGGCAGCAGCGCTACGTAATACCTCATTTACATTCAGCCGTAGTGAGCAGGGAAGTGGGCAGGATGAGTGTGTAAACGCGATACTTCTCATGCCACTGCCATTGCCACTCGCGCTGCCCGGCGCTCCCCAAAATGGCGGTTTTTTGTGCGGAAGTCAAAGGACCGGCAGCGCGAGCGGCAGTGCGTGTTTACATTCTGCTCCGACGCCCAGTACTCGCCAAGCGCCTGGAGGAGAAAGACGTTCGTTTAGATACTTTAGATCATCGAAAATGCCGTCCGAATGGAGCAATGAGATTACAATAAAATTCTTAGAACTACTGGAAACGGAAAAAGTCATTTGGGATGTTAAGGATAAACAACATAAACAGAAACATAAGGTTCACGACGCGTGGAAAAAAATCAGTGTTGCTTTAGACATACCTATTGACGAACTTAAATTAAAAAAAAAGTCTCTGATGGCCACTTTCAGGCCTCTTTTGAAGAAAAAACATAATTCAATCCGATCCGGTGCAGGTGCAGATGACATATTTAATCCGATATGGTTTGTTTAATAAACAACTCATACTTACTAATAGAATTAGTATATGCATTAAAAAATTAGTTAAGTAGGTAGGTTGATAATTAGGTATACTTACAAAGTTCTATTTCGATGGATAGATATCATCCACCATCATCTACGACGAACATTCTTTTTTTGTATTCGATATCTTTTTAAATATCGAACATAATTATGTATCGCAAAAAGAA
Source organism: Hyposmocoma kahamanoa (assembly GCF_003589595.1). Lineage (NCBI taxonomy): Eukaryota > Metazoa > Arthropoda > Insecta > Lepidoptera > Cosmopterigidae > Hyposmocoma > Hyposmocoma kahamanoa. The sequence goes on along the minus strand of NW_020655005.1, from coordinate 12,634 downwards.
ACAGCGCGGCCGCTGTAATTATTTCGACGTCTGCCATTGCCGAAACTTGAAAGCGAAGTGAGTGGAAGGGCAGTATGTAAACACACACTCCTCTCGATCCTGTTGCAGCAGTATTTAGGGAATTATTGCCGGCAGCGCGAGGGGCAGCGGCAGGGGCTGAATGTAAAAGGGACATAACACTATGGCACGGTTAGCAATGTCCCATCAATTAGTACGTCGAAAATTTGCTGGGTGGCGCTATTAATATAGATATTTACTAATTACTATCATTAGTTCATATCGGGAAACGCCCAGAGCGCCCCGACGTGATCTATGTTAATGGGCAATGTTATGAGTAATGCATATTTTTCCAAAGTGGTGCGTGATATCACAGTACCCTGTCGCGTGATATCACCTTTGTAATATTACTTACACATGTCTAGTGCTTTAGCATTGCAATTAAACGCCTAGCCTGTCCTGAAAAACGTAAATTTTACGATTCGCTCTGGACCTTTTGGAGGGAAAAGTGTCGTTTTTATTTTGA
>NW_020655005.1:0-12101 GCF_003589595.1 Hyposmocoma kahamanoa | reverse complement strand
TAGTGCTATTGTGCCTTAATCGAAGATTAAAACGCGAAATTATACGATTCTCGAACTAAAATACCCGTATCGGCCCGTTTTAAGGAATCCCGAGTCAATCCAAGCACGTCGCCTCGAATTGCCTATCCTCTTTGTGGCGGCCATATTACAGAAACATATTTAAACTTCATGATTAGGCTGATGGCTTTGCCAAAGCCTTAATAAATAAAAAAAAAAAAAAAATTATAATTAATTTAATTGCACATTGACCGTTCACTAAGTAGGTAGTCTGTGCATTGACCGTAGGTCAAAGTTATGGCATGATATTTTTACAAATTCACTTTTTCATAGCGTTTGTGCTAACGAAATGTTGAAAAGGGCACCGCACCAATAAACAGAAGAAGAATTATAATAATCTACAACAGCCAACAATGTCGTACACGGACTTACAAGTTCATAGGAACGTTAAAGTGGAATCAAATGAGTTAGAAAACAGTCCTATGGGTTTACATGAGGTTTACATTAAAGAAGAGCCAGTTCGTATTGCGCAAGAAGAACAAAACATGAAAGATAAGCTGGATCTGTATGCAGATCATGAAATCAAGGAAGAAATAGTCATAGGACCTGTGGTGTTGCAGACTACTGATATAGCTCAGGCAAGATATGTGCAAAACACATCGGATGAATTGAATGTTGATACTCAATCACACAAGTGTGATATTTGCACCAAATGCTTTATGAGCACATGCCAACTTAAGTGTCATTTGAAGAGTCACAGAGAAAAACCGCACATATGTCACATTTGCAATAAATGTTTTACAGTAAATTCTCAACTTATAACTCATGCAATGGTCCATACTGGAGACAAACGGTTCAAGTGTGATATTTGCCATAAATGTTTAACAACAAAACAGGCTCTTAAGTATCATGTAATGACTCATACTGGAGAGAAACCGTTCAAGTGTAATATTTGCAATAAGTGTTTTACAACTAAATCTCAACTTATGCGTCATATAGTTTTCCATACTGGTGAGAAACCATATAAGTGTGATCACTGCAACAAAGTTTTTGCCTCTAAAGCAAATTGTAAAATACATATAAGATCCCATACTGGAGAGAAATCATACAAATGTGACCACTGTATTAAAGTGTTTGTCCATAAACCAAGTTATTCCATGCATTTAAAGACTCATACAGGAGAGAAACCTTACAAGTGTGATATTTGTAACAAATGTTTTATAAGAAAACAGGATCTTCAAATTCATATCATGGTCCATAATGGAGTAAAACCATATGTGTGTGATATTTGCAAGAAATGTTTTAGAACAAGTACTCAACTTAAGTATCATATAATGATCCATACTGGTGAGAAACCATACAAATGTCATATTTGCGAAAAAGGCTTTGTAAGAAATCATGAACTTAAGCGTCATATACTCATCCATCCGTAGTGGCGACCATAAACGTGTGACCACTATAATGAAGTTTTTGCACTAAAGCAAGTTGTAATATGCATTTAAGGACATATGAGATACTGGGGAGTAACCATACAAATGTAACCACTGTAGCTGAGTTTTTACCTCTAAATCATATTATTACACATTTAAAGACTCATACAAAAGTGAAACTATAAATATGACCATGATAACAAAGTTATTTGCTTATAATCTTATTTTCAAAAAATATTTAAGGAATCGTACCGGATACAATTAGAAAAAAATGAACTTATGTGCCAAATAAATGCTCACACTGGTGGGAAAATATCTTATTATAACTAACATTTAAACAACTACAGAAAAAGTAGGAATATCCACAAACAAATATTACAAATGACAAACATTTGTGCTATATAACAAGGACAAAGATCAAAAATTATTGATCCATAATTGTAACTGGGGTGAGTGACAAAAACATTTCAATAAAACCCGTTCAAGGAAAGAGCCGGAATGCAAAAATTTACAACATTTTGATGATAGTAAAGAGTAGCCAATTATCTGAAAATAATCACCATTTTACAGTAGACCATTCTGAAAGCAAAATCTTGAGAGAATAATATACATACATATATTCTGAATATCCTTCAGATATTTAATTATAGCTAAAAATTTTAGGTAATTCAGTCTGTTACATCAGAAAATATCAAGTTTTTATTTTCAAAATGCTCTACTGTGAAATCATGATTTAACTGGTTACTCTTTGCTGCTGTCGATTCACATTGTTAAATTGTTTATATAGAAAATCAAAGAGTGATATAAAACAGAAGGCTTCCCGATTTTAAGTTCAAAGTTAAGAATGCAAAAAACGTAGCATCTTTTGTGGCAAGATTCAAATAAATTTAGCACTCTTTAGTCCCCAGATGACTGATATTGGACTCCAACTTTCAAGATTGTTTATTCTCAAGTAAAATTAGTAATAATTTGTATAAAAAATGTAACATTAAAGTAATTAATTAATAAAAATCTTTTATTGTTATACAACACAGCAAATTCCATTTTTTGTTAGGGGTAATAACCTTATACTGTATTAGCCCATTAATGGACAATACTTGCATACGTACGTACATACATAATTAATACCGCACACATAAACATACTTTTCTTGCTTGTGTTGGTTTAATATAAAATATTGAATGTATGTTTGAATTTTACCAGGATGTTGTTGATAATTCTCTATGGAATAGCTATGGCAGTAGGCGGCAACAACACAGAAAGCAGTTGGAAATCGCAATATAATATAATGATATTTAATTTTACGGTAAATGCTGATACTGTAAATGAACAGGTCAGTAATCATTGAATATAGAGGCCATGAACACTGGAAATTAAATCTTCAAAATTTAAGTGTTAAAACAGCTAATTATTCAGATTTAAATGAATTGGGCTGAATCCAAGTATTAGTAATAGGTAAATACCTAAATATTAACAAATTTGCAAATAAAATCAAATCACATAGATATTCAAATAAACAAATGTAAAAGTTAAATTATCTTATGTATTCTAATAATTTACATGTTCTACACTGAATTTTGTTGAAACACCCAATAATAATAGAACTTTGAACGTGTTTTACATTATCTGGTTGTTAAATCCTAAATTGTTATTATTTATTTGTTTTGTTTCCTCCAGTTAAACCTATTATTTGTCTATAATCATTCATAATAAGCACGATATAAAAAAGCTTATTACTGTCAACTTTAAGTCACGTTTTACTATGTACAGTCAAGAGCACATCAAGCTTGACACATTAAACTTTGGACCGTTTTTATCGTAACCGCACGTAGTTGGATTTAAGTCTTAAGACTTAAATCAAGCTTCACATGCTCTTGACCCTGTACCTTGATATTAAATTATTTTTTTGTGAAAATGCTCCATTAAAGAGCCACAGTTACTTTTTATTCTTTGGCTGAGGTAATAATTGCGGTTGTGACGAAAAATACATTAACACATTATTACCATTCTTTTTGGCTGACCTCTGATTTGCGGAGCTCCGATTCTACGTCAATAGGTACTCTATTACATGTTTGTTAATGACTGACTTGGAAATTTAAGCTTGTTAGAAATAAATTAATAGGTAGGTAATTAAAACAAGTACACAATAACTGTGAGCATGGTACCTTGGTTTGAGATGAAAAGAGCCACTCGTCGCCTGCGCACTTCAATTAATAGAGTGATCAATGATCATGGCCGTATAAATGTTGACAGAATGTTCCTATAACAATAAAGCAATAAGCATTGAAAAGTTTTTGGGTTTTATGCTAATAAAGTCAAAGTCAATTAATCTTTTCAAAGTCAAATAATCTTTATTACATAGGTAAGCAAATTACACTTCAAATAGTCATACAACTACTCTCAATGAAAATAAAAAAGAGCATGTCAAGCTTTACACTTAAAAATTAAATCCAACTCTGCCGCTTGCGATAACAACAGTCCAAAGTACGAAGTGTCAAGCTTGACATGCTCTTGACTGTACATCTAGGCCTAAACAAGCACATAATCATTAAGCCCATACCTACATCACTGTTGGTGTTACGCCAAAGGTTCTTACAAACTTGCCCATCGTACTTTTTAGTAAAAAAAAATGTTATGACATTTATGTTCATCTTTTGTTGTATAACATTCATTACAAATATCACACGTGTACCGTTGCTCTCTAGTATGAGTCTTTAAATGCCTAATACAATTTGATTTAATAGCAAAAATTTTGTTACAGTAGTCACATTTATATGGTTTCTCACCAGTATGCACCTTTGTATGAGTTTTGAGCGCATGTTTTTTTGTAAAAGATTTATTGCAAATATGACATTTGTGTGGTTTCGGATTAGTATGAGCAATTACATGACATTTAAGCTGACTTTTTGTTATAAAACTTTTATTGCAAATATGACACTCATGCGGTTTCTCTCCAGTATGGATTTTTAAATGATTACAATAACTTGCTTTGCTGGCAAAAAAATTGTTACACTGATCACATTTGTATGGTTTTTCTCTAATATGGGTCATTATATGAAATTTAAGTGTCCGTTTTGTTTTAAAACATTTATTGCATGTATCACACTTATATGGTTTTACACCAGAATGGGTCCTTTTATGTTGCTTAAGATAAACTTTCATTGCAAAACATTTATTGCATGCATCACACTTGTATGGACGATTATCAACATTCACCCCATCAAGGGTGTTCTGCACACATCTTGCTTGATCTAAATCAGTAGGTTGCAACTCCACAGGTCCTATCACCAACTCTTCCTTGATTTCATGATCAGCATACATATCCAACTCCTTCTTAGTGTGTTCTACTGCAACCCCAACTTGCACACATTTTGCTTGAGCTGCAGCAGAAGGCTGCAACACCGTTGGACCTACAACCATCTCTCTTATCTCTTCACCAGAATGAGTCATTTTATGAGTTTTAAGTGTTTGTTTTCTGATAAAACATTTATTGCATATATCACACTTGTAAGGTTTTTCTCCATTATGGGTCATAATATGTAGCTTACCACATTTATATAGTTTCTCCACAGTATGAGTCCTTAAATGTGTAACAAAACTTACTATACTGCCAAAAAATTTGTCACAGTGATCACATTTGTATGGTTTTTGTCCAGTGTGGATCATCATGTGACTTTTAAGTTTCTGTTTTCTTGTAAAACATTTATTGCAAATATCACACTTGTATAAGCGAGTATCGACACTCAACCCATCAGGTGTTTTCTGCACTAATTTTTCTTGATCTAAATCAACAGGCTGTAACACTACAGGTTCTATGACCAACTTTTCCTTGATTTCATGATCTGCACACAGATCCAGCTGCTCTTTCTTGCTTTGTTCTTCTTCCACAACACCAACTGTCTCTTGTTTGATGTATACATTACTATACAAGTCCATGAGGCTGTTTTCTGATTCGCTTGCCTCCTCCTTAACGACATCTTTTAGGTCCGCGTATGACATTGTTGGCTGTTGTAGATAATTGAGGCGGCGTGTTTTCTAATATTTCGCCAGTAGTGTTAATTTTGTAAAATTAAAGCCCCTTTTTTAAAACAAGGCAAACGAATAGAGTAGCCGTCGCTTTTCGCCAATGTCATTGCACTGTCACTGTCAAATGTTAATTGCTTGTTAGTTTTTTTATGGCCCTGTTCAGGAAACAAATAATGATTTTGTGCTTGTTCTGCGTAAAACAGCCCATTCTTTACCTGCATGTCACGGCTTTTCGCCGCGCAGCCAGGAAACTGCTCACTAGCGATGCGCGATTGTGAATGTTATCGTTATTCGACTCGTTAGTAATCGCTAATTCTGTCATTCGAATGTCAAATTAGTAACCTGCTAATTTTCATATTCGAATCATTTGAATGATCATTCATTAATAATTATGAGTACCATCCATAGTAATTGCCTCCGTGGTCGAACGGTTACCATGCCGGAATACCACGCAGAGGTCCCAGGTTCGATTCCCGGGCCGGGAGAAATATTTGTATGGCCTACATTTATTTATCTCGCGAGTTTGGGTGTAATTTGTGGTTGTCTATGTGTGTGGCCATGGCATCCGCGACCCAGGGTTTCCCTAGTGCGGGGCTATGTTGAGTGTGTGCGTTATAGTATCCATAGATTCCATACACCGCATTTACACTATCGTGCTGACTATACACGAACGCTTCGTCGAAACAATCGACGAGACATTCGTGTTCACACATTCTTGCGATGTGAATAGCGATGCGATGCACGACACGCATATGTGAACGGTCACTTCGCTATTCGCGTCGCGACTCGCATCGCCACTAGAGATGGGTGATAAATAACGTCACGATGAAAAAATCACGGTGATCCGCCGTCAAACAGTATCACCGTGACTCATTCCGAAGGAACGACGTTCCAAAGTCACATAGGTGTTCCTCCGTTCCAATAACTATCCCCGTCACTCACATCACGACATACGTATTTGATACAATGCGCGATCTCCGTTCCGTGATGACTGAGCGCGCCACTCGTTGTAGTTCTCTTCAAATCGGGCCATTTCGGCGGTGGGAGTGAGTCAGATAGGATGACTTTCTTTGCTCACTCACAAGGGTCGTAGGTGCTTATTACTACTAGAAAGGGCGGATAAAAAAAAATCTGCAGCAGTTACTATAAATCTATTTATTAACAAAGTAAAATATTTTTGTATATTTGTTTTATTATAGGAAGAGTTGGTATTTTACATTTATGTATAATCTACTTTGTGTATTCTACTAGAAATATAATTACATTATACTTTATTGCTATTTTTAACAATCCAAAGATACGCATTAAATAAGTAACAAACAAAATTACATTAAATACAAAATCAACTTTTTCAATGGATTTGAAACTTATTACAAAGGGAGTTATAACTTATCATTCTATAAAAAACGGCTATAAGTATTAGAAAGCAGTGTTGGGCGTTAATCAATTAAATTTCAATCAATAATTCAATCAGATTAAAAAATCAATTCAATTGAAATCAATTGCAATTAAATCAATTGCGACGCGTCGCAATTGATTTAATTGCGATTGATTTTAATTGCAATTGATTTTAATTGCAATTGATTTCAATTGAATTGATTTTACTTGCAATTAAAATCAATTCCGGTCGGTTGGGGGCCCCGGTTGGGAACTCCGCTTGGGGGCCCCGGTTGGGGCCCCGGTTGGGGACCCGGTTGGGGGGCAGGTTGGGGGCCGCGTTGGTGGCCCGTTCGTGGGGCTCCGGTTTGGGGGCCCCGGTTTGGGGCCCCCGGTTTGGTGGCCCCGGTTGTGGGGCCGGTTGGGGGCCCGGTTGGAAGCCCCGGTTGGGGGGCCGGTTGGGGGCCCGGTTGGAGGCCCCGGTTTGGGGCCCACGGTTGGGGGCCCCGGTTTTGGAGCGCCGGTTTGGGTGTCCGGTTTGGGGGCCCCGGTTTGGGGCCCCCGGTTTGGGGGCCACGGTTTGGGGGCCCCGGTTTGGGGGTCCCGGTTGGGGTCCCGGTTTGGGGGCCCCGGTTGGGGGCCGCGGTTGGGTGGCTCGGTTGGGGACCTGGTTCGGAGCCATCAGGCCCCTTAACTGGCCCCTAACCGGGCCCTCAACCGGGGCCCCAACCGGGTCGCCCAACACGGGCCCCAACAGGGGCCCCAACCGGGACCCCCAACCGGGCGCCCCAACCGGGACCCCCAAACCGGACACCCAAACCGGCGCTCCAAAACCGGGGCCGCCAAAACGGGGCCCCCAAACAGGGTCCCCCAAACCGGGGCCCCCAAACCGGGGGGCCCAACCGGGGCCTCCAACCAGGGCCCCCAACTGGGGCTTCCAACCGGGCCCCCAACCGGCCCCCAACCGGGGCCCCCAACCGGGACTAACTCACCCCCATATAGCCCTATAAATTTATAATAATTGTCAGTTTTAATTGTTAATTGTTAATCAAAAACATTGAAAAGATTGAAAATTGATTAATTGTTAATTGTAGATATTTGCGATTAACGATTGATCAATTGTTAGTTGCGAGAACCGCAATTAACAATTGATTTATTGTTAATTGCGGTTCTCGCAACTAACAATTGATCAATCGTTAATTGCTGTTTCGCAATTAACAATTAATCAATTGTCAATCTTTAATTGCCAGAACAATTAAATTTTGCCCAACACTGTTAGAAAGAAGCCGCTGGCTAAAACCGTATATCGTGATGTAAGTTATAGGCGTGACAAGGTCACTGAAGAACGGTGATTTATCACCGTGATTTTTTGGAACCGGAACGACGGTCACGGCGATAGAAATGTAACGCTATTCTCCATGTCTAATCGCCACTCGTGCGATCGCGTCGTGAGCGGTATTTCGAGCACGAGTCAAAGGATATCAGTTTTTTTAAGGGTGTACTTTTTTTTTAGAGAAAAGTATACAAATTACAATCAATGGTAAATATAAACTATTGGTATTTCATGGCATGTATCCATACCATTTTCGTAAATATTTATACAATTCATTTTGATTAAAATGTATATAAATATTTACGAATATGGTATGGATACATGACATACCAAAAGTTTATATTTACCATTGATTGTAGTAAAAAAAAGTACACCTTTAAAAAAACTCGTGTCCTTTGACTCGTGCTCGAAATACCTCTCACGACGCGATCGCACAAGTGGCGATGCGAATAGCGAAGTGACCGTTCACACATGCGTATCGTGCATCGCATCGCTATTCGCATCGCCTATCGCACGAATGTGTGAACGCGTTTCAACCACTCTATACGAATATTTCGTCGATTATTTCGATGAAACATTCGTGTATAGCCAGCACGATAGTGTAAACGCGGAGTTACATAATGTTCTATTACATGTATGAATATATCTCCCTTTCAAATATACAGCCTATACATTAATTTATAACTTTAACCTTATTATATTTATAATACTTATCTATCAACTCTTGTGATCCATTTTTTCCAAATCCTGCGATTCTTCCAATTTTTTTCCATTATAATCATGTTCCCCTAACTTTTAACTTGACATTGGCAAAAAGTCAAAGCTCTATAGCCATTACATTACTCTTTGGTCCGCCACTTAGAGGATAGAAAAAATTCGCCACAAAATATTAAATAACTTATAAATGCGTCGCCTTTTCAAAAATTTCTATTCGTTTTACAGAATTGACACTGCACTGCACTGGCGAATCTTAGAAAAGGCACCGCCCCAATGAGTAAAAAGTAGATGAATGAAAAAAACAATGTCGTACACGGACTTACAAGATGTTATGAACATTAAGGAGGAGGCAAGTGAATTAGAAAACAACCCCATGGATTTACATTGGAATTTTTACATCAAACAAGAGCCAGTTGGTGTTGCGGAAGAAGAACAAAGGAAGAAAGAGGAGCCGGATCTGTATGCAGATCATGATATCACGGAAGAGTTGGTTATAGGACCTGTGGTGTTGCAGCCTACTTATTTAGCTCAAGCACAGTTTGTACAGAAAACATGTGATAGGTTGAATGTCGATACTCGCTCACACAAGTGTGATATTTGCAATAAATGTTTTACAAGAAAACAGACACTAAAAAGTCATATATTGACCCATTCTGGTGAAGAACCATACAAATGTGAACACTGTAAGAAATTTTTTGCCTATAAATCAAGTTTTGTTGCACATATGAAGACTCATTCTGGAGAGAAACCATATGAATGTGATCACTGTAAGAAATTTTTTACCTATAAAACAAATTATATTCGACATTTGATGACTCACTCTAGTGAGAAACCGTACAAATGTGATATTTGCCATAAACGTTTTACTAGAAATAAACACCTTGAGCAACATATAATGATCCATACTGGGGAAAAACCATACAAATGTGATCACTGTAACAAAGGATTTGCCCGTAAATCAAGTTATGTTTTACATTTAAAGACTCTCACTGTTGGAAAACCGTACAAGTGTGATATATGCAATAATAGTTTTACAAGAGAACTGACACTTAAAACTCATAAAATGATCCATTTTGGTGAAGAAGAGTACAAATGTGACCAGTGTAACAAACTTTTTGCCTATAAATCAAGTCTTGCTACACATTTAAAGACTCATACTGGAGAGAAGCCGTACAAGTGTGGTATATGCAATAAATGTTTTGCAAGAAATAAGAATCTTAAGCGTCATTTAATGCTCCATACTGGAGAAAAAACCGTACAAAATGTGAAATGTGAGTATTTGGCAGTAAAGCAAGTTCATTGTAAAAATGTAAAGACTCATACTGGTGAAACTGTAGGATTTTGATACCTGCAATAAAATGTTTTATGACAAAAAGTTGCCTTACATGTCTTGAAATTGCCCACACTAATCCGAAACCATACAAGTGTAGCATTGTGTCAAAGATTTTTCTCATAAATATGCTTTTTAATACACATTTAGGGTCGTATTCTAGAACTCTACTCAATGCTCAAGTCAGGATTGCACTGGAAATATGACCCTAATGGCAGGGACTTGAGTATGATTTCGAGTGCTTTAAACCATACTCAAATCCTGACTTGAGCATTGAGTAGAGTTCTAGAATACGACTCTTAGTGACTCAGCCTGGAGAGTACATGCGTGATAATTTTTTTTGAGTAAAAAGAAGGATTGACAAATCAATACCAGAAGTATTGATTAATGTAAGGGACATTTTGTCGAAAATGAGTTACGTAAATCATTGGATTCGGAAGTACCCGCTGTATCAATTGGTATTATTAAAATTTAGGAATGCCCAGTGGTTAAAAAACATAAAAAAAAGATGTACTTATACTTTACTTACGATACGTCTTATGTTACTAATATTTTTTGTGTTAACTGTTGAGCATAGTGTAAAGTGTAAGCAGGAAGAGAAATGGAAAATATACGTAATTCTCTTGTAAGGATCGTTTACAATAGAATTACGTATAATCTACCAACATAACATGTAAACATGTTTTTTTAATGTAAAGGTTGTTATATTTTAAACCACTGGGCATTCCTAAATCTTTCGTTTATAGCATAAAAGAAGAGGAAATTCTAAGGCTCAACTCGCACCGCACCGGCGCGGCGCAGAGTCGAAACGTCGCATTACGTCGTGTTTTTCAATTACAACGCCTGGCGACGCGCGACGACGCTCGCATTAGTGGACCCGGATCACAGTGTGGTCGGCGTCTGACGCGTCATTGACTCCGTATTTGCATAACACAAATTTGTACCTTAATAGTGGGAAAATGGAAATGAATATGCTATAGGCGAAAAACATGACGCGTCGCGACGCTTCGACTCTGCGCCAGTGTGAGTTGAGCCTATGAAAGATAGTAAAAGGTTATTAGACATTTAAAAAAATAAAATGTTTTTTGGCATTCGTGAAAAACCGTCGTTTGTCTCTTACATTAATTGATACTTCTGATATCGAAATTTATATGAAACTTGAGCGTAAGACCAACACTGATGTAACCAGGGCCAGTGTTTAGGACTCGATATAGCGATTATATTTTCAATTACTAATTGTATTTCAATTACTAATACTATCAATTTTGCTCCCGGGTTTGCTTGTTTATCATTTTTCAAATAGAGTTGCATAAAACCCAAAAACTCTACTATATACTTATGTGTATCGTTTCATTGTGAAAGGAGCATTCTGTTAACATTTCGCACAATACTTGTCATAACTCAAAATTGTGTAATTGAGAAAACAATATGAAAATTAAAAACACAATACAGAATGGATCATTTATAAACGAGAATATGTATTTATTATTTCGTTCAGTAATTTTTTGGTGGTGGTGTTCTTAGTTGAAGGGAAACTCTCGATCAGGGAATAAATCACATTTTATTTGGCCATTCGTCTTACTCAAGTATAATTTCTACTTACTTAACTAGTCGGTAAAATAATCGAGGCGACATCATGGCCGCGACGGCAGCGCCGCCTGCGCAGCGGTGGCTGTTGCTGGCCAGGAAACAAGTCGCAGCTGTTGTCGCAAGTCGTTGAATCGTCAGCAGTCGTCGGCGGACTACGGCGCGCACGTAAATATCGCGCCCGGAGTCCGCGCCGATCAGTGTGCAAAGAGTACATTGTTACATACTGTTCAGTGTGGACCAGAGCGCCCTGCGCGATGGACGTATGGTCATTGGTCATGCTCATATTCTTTCTCTGCTTTAC
>NW_020655004.1:17784-29472 GCF_003589595.1 Hyposmocoma kahamanoa | reverse complement strand
TAGATTTTCAGTACAAATCGGCAATTTCATACTTTAACCCCTATTATTAAGGTTGTTTTGTGATGGATTCGATCCTAATTACTAATCGCTTAGGCTGCTATTAGGCGGACTACATGCGCGCTGTCGATATGTACAACTGCATGCAGTCAACGAACGACGATTTTGCGGTTAAAAATATAAACAAAAGTACCATTACAAAAAAGTATTTTAAGAATTGTGCAAATGATATTAATCCGTCGAGAAAAATTTCACCAGTCGTGTTTTTGTTTTACTACTAAGTTCATTAAACCTCGAAGTAATCATTTTGCCGTTGTTTCAGAAAAAAAAATCGTATAGAATATCAATTGCTACTTTTGTTACCGGCTTATCGTTCACATCAACTGCAGTCGATGTTTCTTAACTGATTGTAGTTGTTCACGACTGCACGCAATAACTACAGACGTGCAGTCTCTGTTGGCAGTCTTAACGACTGCGTAAGAACACGTTAGAACAGACTATCCAAAACAATCGACACGTGTTGCACATGCCTGTTGTCAATATATGATTTATAGTGCTAAAAACACGTGCGTTCCTCAACTCGACATTGGCGAAATCATCGATTACTTCGTTGGGGCTATAACATTTAAAAGAAGGAGTAGTAGTTGGCCCCATTTTGTTTTCATAAAATAGTCCAAGTAACTCGTAAATAGAATCGCATCCGAGTCCACTCTGATCGGATGCCGATGCCGACGGTACACAGTGAAGAAGAGAAGAGAAGAGAACACTTTTCGGACATCTGCTTTTTATTAAAAAAAACCTATAGATCTTATGATTTGAAACATTATAGTAGAACTCCCGAGTGACAAATTTGCTTAGTTAGAGTAAAAATAATTTTTGAAATTTGCATATTTTTTATCTGAAAATATATTCCTACTACTTAATTTAAAAACAATACAAAAAAGGTGTCGTATATACCACAGACTACTTAGTGAACTACGTTGTAGGTATATACTTCGAAAGAACCTTATTAATATCACTTCTTACACTTTGAATAAACCTTATAACTTACGTAGTAATACGTATTTTTAAATTTTTCGTTTTTATTTTTTTCCCCATAAATTCCGCCATATTGGAAAAAGTTAATTACATCAACAGTGAGGTCTCACATTGTTTATTAACTTACAAAAAAACCGAATTTAAATCTCGTGGAGTCTAGAAGTTATTGGTAGTTTTAGTTATATCCGGAATTTTCGTCGTTAGGGTCGTCACTTTTCGGACGGTTAAAATATCCGGGTGAATCTTGTATAATTAAGACTAAATTAATTCCGGAGACACGTTAACTGCGGCATAAAAATGGGTCCACCTTCGTAAGGCTTTTTGTTAAAGTTCCATTTCGCCGATGGTGAATCCCTTAAAAGCATATCAGCCAGAGTCTTAGAAAAGGCGCTTCAAACATGTTTACAAAAAGAAAATGCGCCTAAGATGATTTTAAAAAAAAATTTAACATTCTACCCAACCATATATTCCGGATGAAGCGCTAGTACTTATATTATTGATAGAAAAATGACAGTTGAGACTTATAAATTTCTGCGGTTAGATCTCCTAGAACGTGGATTTCCACCTTACTACAAGGTACAAGAGGTAAGAAACAGTTGCTACCCAAAGAGAAGCTTCAGTTCCGTTCCAGAATCTTTTGCAACGCACTTTTGAGAAGATATTGAAATTAAATGATAAAGTTATAACACAGCACTACGAGCAAAATGCTTTAAAAGAATTAGAATGTACTTTGGGAGGAAACTAGGGGTTCGATGGAAGTACTGGATGTAAGGTGGCGAAGAAAATAGTCTCATACTACGTATATTTAGTTGGTACTGAAAACTATTAACAACGATTATCTTTGGAAGAATCCAGCCCCACAATCAAATCGGTATTGTAGACCATTGTGTGTGCAATACCGAAAAGAAACAAAAAGTTGACCTTGTCAGAAAAATTAAGAGTAGAATCATAAATTCGTGATCTAACTCCGTTGTTGAAGGAAATTTCTAAAGGCCATGAAATAAAAGTGTCATGCGAATTATATTTAGCTGCCATTGTGCATTGACGGCAAAGTATTGAATATAATTCTACGTACTTTTTCTCAAATGCGTTGCCCGTACTGTAATCTAACTGCCAATCAGTTTAATAATTTGAACATGGTATTAGAAAAACGTACTCGGGTAGTGAAAACCCGGCTTTACAAGTGCGTCGTTTCGTAGTACAGCGCGTACAGGTTTTACTTCTATCTCTTATAGAATTTTACATTTTTTTAACTGTGTTGTTTACCCTAGGAACATTGATTATAATAACATAATTTAATCCAAGGTGAATTATATATATATTTTTTTATTTTTTTTTATATTTAAAAAAATCCTCTTCCTTTCCGTTAAAAAGAAGGTCTTTGTCTTTCCCGATCTTTCCGTTCCGCAAGGAAAAAGAAAAAACATTTACATTTATTTATGGTCCGTTTGTCAAAAATGACGTGCATCGTGCATGACATTCGTTTAAGAGGTTTTTCTGTAAAACGGTGATAATTAATTATAATTCGTAGTATAATCAAAGAATAATATTACTGGAATATTAAGAACGCAAGTGGTTAACCATCTTTTCTGAAGACCAATAATAGGTGTTACGCCCTCGGTCAACTTGTTATCTGTACCAATACTTCATAAGTTCACTTCAAGGGTTTCGTGTTAATAACATTCTTACTCGAATTTCGAAATGGAAATTTGATTGTCATGTATATGTTTATTAGTGCAAAATAATCGTGACAAAAGTGTAGTTATTCGTTTGTTGTTATCCAAGAACAGGTTATATTATTGTATAAAGTGACCCATGAATGGCTTTTGTTTTTATGTGACCATGAAAGACTTCTGCTTATGTACCCTCACGTAGTTCATATACAAAGTTGAACAGGATGGATGAACGCAGAGTGGCTGACTACTTTGTAGTAGCAGGATTGCCCAAGAAACCTGAAATTCTTGATGATTCTGACTCTGGACATCTCAAAGGATACACATGCAAAGCACCTATTACTGATATAAGTAAGTAAATATTATATTTTAAAAGACTTATAATATATTAATTGATGAAGAACTACCCTCACAATTAAATTGAAATGCAATTTGAATAAATATCCTTAGAATGTAAGAGATTTATTTTAAAACAGTATTAACTTTCACTAAAAATTACATACACAGTAAAACATTACTTTCATTTTGGCTTCTCTATGTGTCAACAATTTAAGAGTACAATAATTTAAAATATTAGTAACAACTCACTCTATTTATTATTTATTAATTGGATACTTAAATTTGGTGAAATTATACAATACAAACCCTATACGCCACCTACAGTGGGATCGGGCTCGGCCTGCGGCGTGTGGTCGCTTTCAGATTACTGTGCTTATGTTTGTCAGTAGCACAGTGATTAGTACTATGGGCACTTGACGAGGAGGTTCCAGATTCGCTCCCTTATTTGAGCCAATTTTAAGTTGATCCTGGTCAGGTTATTCTGGATATTGCTCTCAGAATTATCATTACTCTGGTACTCATAGTACAGGAAATTCCCTAGTTTGAGACCAGAAATTTGAAGTGATTGTCTGGCGTTTTTTCCCTAAATACTTCTCTTTTTGGCATAGCTTCCAATAAAAAAGAATCTAACAGAGAGACAGTCGAAATACAACAATGCTATAAGTTGTATAAGTAAATAAGATATTATTTCCACTACACCGGGAAGTATGCCTTACATTTTGAACAATTGTGAAATCTAGTCCCCGTATAATACCTACGTAAGGTGGCGTGCGGAAGCTTCGTGCTTCACCCTCTGCTGGACCTTGTTTTAATTTTTGAACAAGTCTCATTCGGCAGCTATTTTTAAGAAAAACACATTTATATGGCAACAATATTAAAAAATTGGGAAAAAAATTTTTGACCCCAAATTATGATTAAGGACTCCAAAAGACCCCCGCATGCTAATTTTCAGCCGCATTGAAGCAAGTTTTTCTTCGGCCGCCAGTTTGGATTCGCCATCTTGAATTTTTTTACACAGGGTGTTGACCACTGTTACCCTCTATGACATTCCTTCCAGCACCTCCTACCTATCTCTCATAGTTTCCGTTATAGAAGGCTTCGAAATTTGTATGGCAGCCCTCTTGTTTATTTGGTTTTTAAACATTTTTTACTTTCTGCAGACATTGACCATGGTGTATCTCATAAAAGTGCACAAAAATCCCCCCCTCAAACACTCAAAATGGACAATGACCATTTAATATGCATTTATTATATACAAAGATATGTAGTGTATATTAAAATATGTTAATTAAGGAAGTAATTAACATTTGTGTTAAACATTTAATTGATGCTCTAGGTCGCATTAGTAATCAGATTGAATACTTTTTGTGATGGCCATAATGTTGTTGTACCATTTAAAAGCTCTGATAAACACCTATAATGGCAAACATTTCTGAGAGTTTTGAAGGCTATCATTACCAACATTGGGTAATGATAGCCTTCAAATGCTGAGTAGCGCATTCATGGGACACTGATTTAAATAAGCACACGTCCAACTTCACTCTAAGTGAGCATAGAGACTGTGGGTTCTGCCATGGAGCAGATTTGACCACTCAACACCTAAGCCAATGTTGTCCTATAAGTTACCCTCTTATTGGCATAATTCCTGGGCAAACTGTGCTCCACCCAAATGAGGTAAAGACAATCAAAGCTAAGAAAATCCTACAGTTCTTTCATTCTGTTGGTCTTGTCTTGAAATGTTGGAATTAGTGGTGATCACAATAAATCAATTGCAGGCACTTGGGACTTGTCAACTTATGTCTCAGGTTGACGGGCGCAGTGGTAGTGCCCCTCAGATCTTTGCAATTTAAAGTTCTGAGTGTCACTGTAACTGTTATAGAAATGCGTGTAGCTTACCATCAGGAACACAACTTGTTCGTCCCATCATTTGATGCTATATAAAAAAAATGCAGATTGCAGAGATGAAGGGCTGCCCAGTCTCTGAAAAACCATAATTATGAATTTATATTAACTTATTCTGTTTCAGATTCAGTTCAGTGAGATCATGATTCACTAGTAACTTGTTACACTTTAACCATAAATCAAACAAAAGTTAGAATTACATTACATTTAACTTGCCATTTAGTTATGTTGCTTGTTATAATGTCCTGTAAGATTATTACTATTCAAATAATATATCTGAATGTTTGAAAGGTTTCACCCGAAAATCAGTAAAACAAATACCTGCAATCAGGTGGCTAGGTTCTGAGCAGATCAGTTGAAGGATTATGGTGTTCCAGAAAGATGGGCCATTATGCTTTCCTTAATTAAGCAGCAGTAACAACAGGCAAAAGTTGTTGTGAAATAAGATCATTTGAGTATCTGGTTAAAATATTGCTGTAAAAACTGAAAAAAATGGCCTCTTTAAAAACCATTGTTATTTCCATGTAAATAACAATGGTTTTTATATTTATAGTATAAAAGGAAATTAGAAAAAAAAATTAATGAGTTGCAACAAAAGTCAAATATTCGGCCAAACTATTTGAACTAGTTAATACATGCATGAAAATTAGCACGAACAATACCATTTACTAACTTTAGTTATTATAATTAATATAGATAGCTTTGTACAATTAAACAAAAATGTACTTTAATATGCACATTTATAATTTGAGTTTACGACTAAATGAAAAATGTCATTCCTTGTTTCATTTCATTTCAATTAACTTTTAAAAACTGAACTTCATTTGGGTTTGTAAACAAAAAGAATTTGTTTGATTTTTTTATGTTTACAGAACTCAAAATAATGAGTAAACTACAATATAAGTAGGTAGTTACCGTTTCATTTGTAACCTTTTTTTAATCTCTTAGAAAAATATCTTATTGATGTTGGATTTTGTTTGACCTTTTAGATAAAGAAGCGAAAAATTGTGCTTTCGCGAACTTACAATATATGTTTTGTTTTTCTTTTATATTATATCAAGTGATGGGACAAACAAGTTGTATGCCTGATGGTAAGCTACATGTCTGTCCATAACAGTTGCGGTGCCACTCAGAGCTTTAAATCGCAAAGATCTGAATGGCACTGTCACTGCGCCTGTCACCTTGAGACATAAGTTGACAAGTCCCAGGTGCCTGTAATTCCAGCCAGCACCCCTTACCCTTCAAAACCGGAACATTACTGTGTTACAGTGTGTGTACAACATTACTTAGTACTGACATAGTAATGTCAGCATTACTATGCAGTAGTTGAAAAGCAGTAGCTTGGCGGCAGAAATAGGTAAGGTGACAGTACTTCCCTGGATGAGCTCTTTCACAAGGAACTCTACTGCTACCAAGTTATGCTATATGTTCAGCATTCATTAAATTTATGTTATAATTAAGTGTATTTTTTATTTCTTCCTCCTGTTTGGAGGTACACAGCTGAATAGTTATTCAATATTCCTTATTCGGCCGAATAAACTGAATACCGAATAGTAATTGAATATTTGTAGCAACTCTAATACACATGTACACATTGTGCAATAGTCTGTCTGCTCGGGATTTTTTCATTAGAGATGTCTAGCAATCGTGAAGACCTAAGAACACGATATAATTATTCACTTGACGTATAATATTTCAGGAATGTTTTGCAGTCAATACCTTGTCCAGTTATGCCTCTGAACTTGTGGTCTGGGTTTAAGTTACACTCATGCAACTGATACGAGTGTACAGTTTCTCTTTGCTACTTGTTAAGTATTAAATTTATAATAAATAAGAACAATTCTTGTGCACGATGTAGGAAATACTCCTTGTGGTACTACCACCATATACAATATGGTTAAAGTTATAAGAGACAATCCTTATAAGTTTATTTGATTGAGGGATGATAACCAATTGCACAAAGTGAGTTAGACATAGTAAAAATAACCATACATCATCTACAGATAACTACAAACATTTTAATTGTTTAAATGAAGCATCATATTGATTTACAGACAACAAAATTAAAAACTAAACGACAAACAAACTTAATGACATTACAGAGTACATTCTGTGGATAAATAAATAAAAACAGTTTTAGAATCTACTACAATGCCATACCTAATGCTTTAATAACCGCCTTCTTAAATTTGTATTTAGACATATCTTACAGTTTATATGAAAATGTATTATTTTCATCACTACCAGAAATACCATCCTATTTTCCTTTGTTCAATACAATATTTTATATTGAAGAAAAGTAAAGAAGATTCACCAAGTATCAGAATACTTATTACTGCAGACAATCATAGCCAATTGAAATGTATTGTGAATTAATAACTTTATGCAAAAGGGTATTTATCAGAAAGCTTTTTGTCATCCAACTACCCAACGTATTCTTTTAGCTCTTTCAGGTTGCTTCTACGAATGATATTTGTTACCCAAATAGGTGCTACGACGTCGAATTGCGAGAAACCAATCCCTTATACATATAAAATACTATTTTAAAATAAATGATGAACATGGAAGCAATTGTCTATTTACAAAGACCAGTTCCTAGAGTTCATTACTCATTGTTCTCAAATAATCTGCCTTGCGAATGAGTGATAGTGCTTAATCAAAGTGACTGTTTTAACTCTAAATACATTATGATAATAATATATAAAGTTAGTTTGAATTTTTTCAAGTAACTTGTATCACAAATGCTCTGGCAAATGTCATCACAGCATTATCTTTTCAAAAAGGCTCAGCATTACTACGGCACTACTTATTGATTCGATCGAAATAGGCCAATACAATATGTATAGTAAGTACATCAGGCCGCAGTCGGTTGACCTCAATGTGATTCATTTTTTCATTAGCGCCCAATGAACTACAGATAGAAGTTCAATGCCACCGCATTCTCGAGCAATAACAATGCATAGTTCACGTACTTAAACGTCAAATTAATTGGATCTGTATGCTGGATAACAAACGAAATTGAATAAACGGCACCAAAATCGCTCCTACGCGTGTGCGTTCCACATGCTCCTATTGTTATGCAAGTTTATAATAGCAGTTAGATGTTTAGTGACATCATACATTTTTGCGTAAACAATTTCATTTGGTGGTCTGTGAACGTGTATAATAACTAAAAATTACAATTAGCAGAGTATGTTTACTTCAGTTTCAAATTATAATATACGTAGAGTGGTAATACCTCCTCTGACATTCTAAAATTATTGTTTCCTATTTTTGATGTCCGCATGTACTTACTTTACTACAGTTGTATATTTTAGAAAAAATATTTTGCCCTTGTAAGTTAAATTATAACTATTTTGTTTTCATTCCGGGATTTCGAGTATTATTCACTCTATATGTGTTACTTAAAGTTTACAGTTACTGCGTTATCAAATTCATGCAGTCGAGGTCTCGGATAACGACTTTTTTTTATAATATCTAGTGACGGGACCAACATGTCGTGCGCCTGATGGTAAGCTACACGCCTATCCATAACAGTTGCAATGCCACTCGCAGCTTTAAATCGCAAAGATCTGAAGGACACTGCCACTGCGTCCGTCACCCTGAGACACAAGTTAACAAGTCCCATGCGCCTTATCATTTCATCAGCACCCTTACCCTTCAAAACCAGAACACAGTAATGCTGACTTTACTGCTTGGCGGCAGAAATAGGCAAGGTGGCACCCTCGACGAACTCTTTCACAAGAAGCACTACTGCTACTAAACTTAACGCATTAACTGCATGAAGTCGGTATCGTTATGGACAGGCGTATCGCTTGCCATCAGGCGCACGACTGGTTCGTCCTGTCACTTGATACTATTAAAGAAATAGTTCGACAAAACACACAACGAACTATGCTCATGTTTAACAAGGAATTTAATGAAACTGTGAGTTTACTTCGTAATTTCTTGCTTAAACTTAAGCAAAGTTCTTTTTGCAAGTACGGAAAACTGGCTTAGTGCGCGAACTAAGCTTAGTGCAAGTCAAAGATCGTTTTATAATTATCAGTCTTAGAATTATGTAATTACCTATTGCGGTACTCATAATAAGAATTTCCCGGTTCGAGCACAGGTTGTTAACATAATAATCTAGCACATTTGTAATTACTACTGACGCTATAAAAGTCTATATTATCACTCCTGCTAGGCACGGGTCATTTACATAATCCATCACGCTGTCGTAATGAATATCCGATAATCAGTTTAAAACATGCTCTATACAATGTTCTCTGAAATTAAATATATGGGTCTCAAAATGCTTATTCTTGTTCCAGGTGTAATATTTCCCGGCCTAGGCGAAACACTGCCCAGCGGGTACGAGCTTGTTGACTTAACGCCCACAGGACTACCTGCGGACCTTAATCATGGCTCCATGCGATCTCCAGAATGCTACTTGTGCTTTCGAAGAGGAAGGGATCGACCGCCGCTTGTTGATATCGGTAAGTGTGGCGCGACAGCCTAGTGGGAGATCAGTTGCTTCTCAATTCAGGGGTCGATGGTTCGAATCCCTTTAGCGACATGCACCTAAAACTTTCATCTCTAATTCGTCGTAAATGCAAATCCCTCTCGGAAAATGTGTAAAGTCCCCAATCGGCATTTGAGCAAGCCTTAGCCCTCTCTTTAGAGGATACCTGTGCCAAGTAGCGGGACGTATAATGATAATGATGACCGTGATAGCGGTTCTTTGACGACTTTATTAAAATTTTATGTAGATTACATTAGATTGAAGATTTTTATATTAGATTAAGACTTTGATCTGTCTCCAGACATTTCTGCGCGCTCCAGGGGTTCATATGTTTGATGTATACATGGAATTATTAAGGATATCTACATGGAAATTGCAATAAATAAATGAATATATGACTTTAGCGTCGTACACAGTGTGTGCTGTGTGCAAACCGGCGGACGGCAAGGCAGAGCACATTTTTTTTGTAACATCGACTACGAACAAGTAGTGCGCCTGGTGGTAAGCTACACGCCTGTCCATAACAGTCGCAGTGCCATTCAGAGCTTTAAATCGCAAAGATTTGAGGGGCAATGCCACTGCGACCATCACCCTGAGACATTAGTTGACATGTCCCATGTGCCTGTAATTTCACCAGCACTCTTGCCCTTCATAACAGGACCGCATAATGCTCACTTTACAGCTTGGTGGCAGAAATAAGTAAGGTGGCAGTACTTCCCTGGACGAACTCTTTCACAAAGAGCTCTACTGCTACTAAATTTATCAATGTATATTTTATGCTATTAGACGCAGAAAGAGTCGGTCTCAAGCATTGCAATTTATACTTTATTTAATTGCAATAGCATTAAATGTACATTAATAAATTTAACGTCCTCGGCCTTCCCGCCCGCCGGTTTGCGCTGGCCCTTAGAGTCACTTCATACATACCAATTTTACGCTAAAGTCGTACAATCGTTGCGACAGGTCACCATGTCAGCACCTACAGGTTGGCAAATTACCCTCGTTATTCTTCGATTTTAAATAACAAAATTCTTCTTGTAAACTCAAACCTTGTATACGCTTATAGAAGCGTATAAGATTCCAAGGTTTAAAACTATAAGTACTTGACGAAACATAATCAATCAGCTTCTGCGTTCTTGGATGACAGAAATCCATTGTAGTAGTCTGCTTAACTCGTGCAGGTAAACAGGACTTTTATAGAAAAAAAAAGTTCGTTTAATTACATCTATTTGCCAAGTTTTATTGATATCGGTGACCGGAAAGTATGTTTAAAAGGTAAAGGTGCTGGTGAAATGATACCAGTGATTGATAACCAGTGCAGTGGCGTGCGTCCCCTCAAACCTTTGCGATTTAAAGCTCTCAATGGCACAGCAACTGCTATGGACAGGCGTGTCGTTTACACGGTCAATAGCACGTCAAGTTAAATTCAACTTTATGCTGCTTCATAAGAACGGTCCGAAGTCCAAAGTGTCAAGCTTGATATGCTCTTATACGTAAGCTTGTACTCTCTCACATAGTACTCCCACAATATTACTAAGTACAGATGCCCATAAAATTACTAAGCAGAAAATCTGATACTGGCGTAATCCTAAAAGGGCAACGACAATAAATAAAAAGCCAAAATCAATCTAGTGTTTTTGAACAAAGAATTCGGATAGTAAATCTGTTCAGTAACGTTTAAGTAGGTTATTGATATAGATAATAATATGTAACAATAATAATGTGACAGACAATCACACCAATTAATTGGTCTCAAGTACTATGTACAAGAGCAACGAATTTTACTCCGGGGCATTAACCCAGAACACGCAGACTAGAAACAATTTAGAAAAAGTCATTTCCAATTTGGTCCTACCAGGAATCGAACCCGGGACCTCATTTAGCGCCTACAGCGCAAACCGTTGGGCCAACGAGGTCGTCAATTTCGTTGACGCATTATGTAATATTGAAAGAGAACCCCTATTTAAAAAAAGTTCCGTTAAGGCAAAATGGTATCATGGTTGCTTAGGCTTCGACATGCGTATGCGGGTAAAGCGCGGGTCGGGTAATTCCGTGTATTTGTATGGACGATTGTATTTATGCGCCCGTCTCGCGCCCGCGCTCGGTGTGTACAGTCGTCCATATAAATGCATGGAATGAGACCCCCCGCACACTGGGGCTCATCCATACAAGGCAATGCTCAAAAGTTAAATTTCAAAATGTGGTTATAGCCGTAATAAAGTATCACATCTAGTA
>NW_020655004.1:0-17384 GCF_003589595.1 Hyposmocoma kahamanoa | reverse complement strand
CTTAGGACATTCAAAGAAAATGTGACCAAGGGGTGTGATCACCCAAACCACGACTGACGGCGTACCGAATTTTGATAGGTGTCATTGAACTGACAATTCTGTGTCAGAGTTGCCACATCATTTTTAAACTAAATTATCTCAGGGAAACAATGGATTTTTTTGCAAATTCATAAAGCGTACTTTATATACTTCTCTCAATCAGTTGGTGGAGTCCTTAAAAAAGGCCAGATCAAAACTATTAAAAACGAACGGGCGTATATGAAAACTTTGCATTTGGAGGAAGCGAAATACGTTTATGCGATAGTGTAGTCTGAGCCTACACCAGTGAAACACTCCTATATTATCATGTGTGTGGCAAGAACATAGATTTCACATGACGCTTCTGCAACCGTGTCATTTGGTCTTTATTTCTTTCACAGTAGGGCTAGCACGATAGGGCGCGCCTTGTGGGAGAGCGACAGAAGGCTACCTTTCCGCCATAGTAGTGCGATGTAGCTAGACGGTGTGAGGATGTGCAGCGGCGTGGTACGAGAATGCGTTACGGACTCTTTTCAGCCATGCGCGGGCGGGGTACAGTGTGGCGGGGTGAGCAGTGGCGAAGTGTCAGTGTCAGTTAGTGTCATACTTTCAATAGCTCAAGTTTCCTACAACATTTTGCACACATTCCTCGCCCGAATCTCTCACACACATCTCTCGCTACTTTGTATGTACAAATACTTAGCTCCGCTAACCCTTTTCCGCCGGAGCTACGCTAAGCGAGGCTAGGAAAATGAAGTAATCCTATTGGTGGATTTTTCCTCGCACACCGCCTCGCTACGTCGCACATCTCTGGTGGAAAGGCAGCCTAAAGCCGGGATCGCTATGCGAGAATAGTCGTATCTCGCGCTTTATGTCGCTCTCGCGCAAGTCGCGCCCTATTGTGCTAGCTCTAGATATGCCGTCACAGGGATTCGCATCGTCGACCTCTGAATTGAGATATACATAACTGTTCATTCAATCAATCTGGACAGGTAGATGCAGTTTACACTGATTTTGCGAAAGCATTTGATCGCATTGATCATGCCATACTTTGTATTAAAGCTAAGCGCTTAGGAATTCATGGTTCACTTCTGGAGGTGGCTTCATTCATATCTGCAAAATAGTACTCAACTTGTAACAGTTTATGGTTTTGAGTCAGCTCCGTTTGTTGCGGATTCTGGCGTTCCGCAGGGATCAAACCTCGATCCCTTACTCTTTCTGATGTTTATAAATGACCTTCTGAGTCAGTTCAAGTGTGAGTGCCTAGCCTTTGCAGGCGACATAAAAAATTTTCGCAGAATACATTCTACTGATGATTGCGACGCACTAGTTGGTGTGTGGAAAACAATATGTTCCTTAACGTAGCCAAATGCTAATTTATCACATTTACGAAAAAGAAGAATTACATCCCGCCTGAGTATATGCTACGTGGAGTTCAACTGGAACGTGTGAATGTAGTACGTGATCTAAGCGTTTGGTTTGACTCGAAGCTTTCCTTTAGAGTACACTTCGATTCAATGATTTTAAAAGCGAGGCGGACTATGGATTTCCTACATAGAGTTACAAAACCTTTCAAGCAAACACGAAGTATGATTATTCTGTATGTGGGTCTTGAGAGAAGTATACTATAGTACTGCAGCATAATATGGTCACCTGTTTATAACAATCATATCAACAGGATAGAGACGATACAGAAACGCTTTGTTCGTAGTCTTGCTTCAAAATTGGGATTAAGAAAAAAATTAGTAACATATACAAATAGGCTTAACCGATTCAAACTAGATTCGCTTTTGCGTGAGACGGCAAGTAACTGACCTCCTGATGTTGCACAAAATAGTAAATTCCAAATTAGATACTGATATCATAAGCCATATTTCACTAAAGGTCACTAATAGGTGTAACCGTAGGCAACATTTGTTTTTGGCGCCTTCTGCAAAAAATAATGTGTCACATAACAGCCTTCTCATACGTTTATGCAGGCAGTATAATGCTTTATGTAAAGGTCTTGATGTATTCCACCAGAGCACCAACACATTTCTAAAAAGAGAAGGCACGTGAACACATCACAGAGTGAAGTAATTTTATTTAAAGTATGTACACATTTTCTGTAGACTTAGTTAGCCATATTCATTAAGTTGAAAAATGTCATTTGCATGACGTGCGCGGTTGTTATTGAGCTACAAATTTGTTTGTTTCTGGTCAGTGTCATAATTTTACTTGTATCTTGTAACTGTGCCAAAATAAATTAAAAAAAATTCAGACTAAGTGCAAAATACATTGATTAATTAACAAAATCACTTTATTATATCGTGTCATGATCGCCGACCCGACTTATCGTAAGCGTCATTTTTATCTAAGCAGCGGTTTTTATTGTAAATGATATTTTAAACCATAACCGACAAGGACGCGTCAACATTTCCCGCCAAAATTACATGAAATAGAAATTATAACGAAAGCTAAGTTTATCGTTAGCTCAACTGTTTTTAAATTTTAGTGTAACCAACAGAATCAATATTAAAAATCATAACGTAAACGACCCCGCTGTTATCGCAACCGACATTATCACTATTATATGAGTCACAATTTAATCGCCGAACTTAATGACGATCTCGCGACCATACACGATTGGAGTCGAACCCATGACCTTACGGTCAATCCTAACAAGTCACAGGCCATCGTCGTTGGAAGCTCGAAGCAAATCGCCAAATTAAATAATGCCACTATTCCCCCGCCTTTCTTCAACTCCTTCCATCTCTCTGCCTTACAGTAATGTTGTTAAATATCTTGGCGTTCTTTTTGACTCCACTCTGTCTTGGTCGCCACATATCGCTGAGGTGAGTAGGAGGATGTTTGCTGCCTCTGGGTCAATGCGGCGTTGGAAAAATCTGCTTCCTGTGAGGACTAGGGTTGAACTTGCGCAATCGTTGCTCTTGCCTATTCTTGATTACGCTGATGTCTGTTTCATTGACCTTAATGAGGATCTGTTAAGCAAACTCCAGCGTCTACAGAATCTTTGCATCAGATTCATATACGGATTGCGCAAGTTCGATCATGTGGCCGAATTTAGGAGAAGGCTTCAGTGGCTCCCTATCAAGTTGCGCCGTGAGGAGCACGTTCTCAGCTTTCTTTATAATGTTCTATACGATCCTCGTACTCCGCCATACCTTAAGGTTCGTTTTCGCTTCCTCGGGGATGATCACAACCATGAACTAAGGTCTAAAATGGATAACCTGAAGCCTCCTTTCACTCGCTCTGAGTATTACAAAGATTCCTTTACGATTAAGGCTGCAAAATTGTGGAACGATCTCCTATTTGAAATCCGACATTCTAAGTCGCTACCTACTTTCAAAACCAGATTGCGTAAATTTCTTTTATCACAGTCCTAGTTTGCAACGTGTGTATTAGTAAGTATAAGTTATCAGTAAGTATAAGTTTATTTAGGTATATTTATATATACATATATCTACTTAGGCATAATATATCATTATTTATTAAATATTGTATAAATTACTATGTGTCTTTATTTATTTTTTTTATTTTGTATTTTTTTTTTTAATTTATACAATTTATTTTTTTATATTTATATTTTTATATTTGTAAAATTGGCACACTACGTCTCCCGCTCCGATTAGCTTACCTGTAACTCTAAGGTTGTCTGGAAGAGATCGCTCTTAGCGATGAGACCGCCTTTGCCCACATTAGTTTTAAGTTGTTTATGTACTATTATTGTTCCTGTGTGTGACCAATAAAGTGTTTATCTATCTATCACTATTATAATTTCGTTGTTTACTATAAACAAAGCGGCAAAAAACCTGTTACACCTTCTTCTTTTTTTTTTTTTTATTGTGACTCGACAAAATCACTGCACCGCGGCTGATGGAAAGTGCGAATACAGTCCAGAGATGAGAGTAACGGATGGAAAACATTGTACACTTTTAATCGCAAGTGTTACCTTAAACGCCTGAAAGCCTTAAAAATCTTTAGATAGAGATAACAAAAATAGTGTAAGCGCCGAAGAAGGCTTAACATCCATTGTTTAAAAAAATGCTGTAGAAATATAAAAAAACAAAATCTTTACAATTTGTTTTTTGTCGCTTACTTTAACTCGGCGGTAATGGCTCGATATATAACAATTGTTAAATTATTTAGTTACTATGAAACATTTTTTATATAAATTTAATTTAATTTTACTTGTTTCGAATTAAAACCAATTCTGTTTGTGATACCGAACAAAACCATTCCTAAAAGTTTGCAGTCTGATATTCCACCCTCGGTACATTTGCTACTAAGATAATATGCTGATGTCCAATAAACTGGTTCATACAATGACCATAAATCATTGCTTCTGAAATGCGTTTTTGTTATCGTTTTTATCTCACTTAATTACACGGTAGAGTGCTTTAGTTGTAAGACCACAGTTAGTTGATTTTATGCATGGAAAACTGGTCGTTCCGAAGAGACGGACCATTTTCGTTGTCTGCAAAATTGGGCCTTGAGGATATTTGTATTTGCCCATTTGCATTAAAAAAATGCACTAGGAAATTGAAACAGACCAATTACAAGGCTTTTATCACAGAGAAATCGAATGGGAAATAAATAACACCAATCAGATGGTTTAGGTGAATTAGTGACTGCGTTATATACGTGAATACTCGGCTTTTAATAAAATTGGAATGAACTGGATTGGAACAAACTTTAAGTAGTATAATTATAAGCCGAACTGAAAGAGTAATGTTACAAAATAAGTTTTGTTTCTATGCTCCTAGTTGCCAAATAGCACGTCTTAGCCGATTGCCTGAGACAGCTTATAAATTTTACTGCGACACAACTTAGAATAGAAGAAGCGCGGGGAGGCGGAGAAGAATAAAGTGGTGGTTTTCAATTCATAGGTTCAAATCTCTGTGAATTCAGACTTTAATTTCTATGTTACGTACGCAATACCTCTTTCACGTCGAATAAGTCGGTTCTCAACCCTAAAAAACTTGTGAGTGTGGCTATGACATAAACCCTCCCCTAACCGCCTCCGGTTACCGTGCTGGTTTGCCACGCAGACGTCCCGGAGAATTATTTGTATGGTCTACATTTATTTCCTCGTGAGTTTGGGTGTAATTTGTGGTTGTCTATATATGTGTGTCCACGGCACTCGCGACCCAGGGTTTCCCCAGTTGGGGGCTATGAGTGTGTGCGTTATTATTAGAGGGAGATATAATGCGTTGACAATGAATAGGCAGTAAAGCGCAGATCCTGTCTAACAACAAACGCCTCAATGTGATTTTTTATGCACAGGGGTCATGTACGAGGGGAAGGAGCGACTTATGGCAGACGCGGAAATGGTGCTCATGTCTGTCGGTGAGCGGTTGGCGAACGTCAACAACTCTACGGCGAAGACATTTATAACATACAGGCGGGCTCACCCCAGTGCCCCATGCAACGCCTTAGTCGTAGTCGACATTTGCGTCGTGGTCACAAGTAAGGGGGAATGCCCGCCGCATGCGTTCTGTATGATCGCCAAGAATTTAAACAAAGGTTGGTATGTCGACTTGAAATTTGATTTCTTATTAAGGTAAGAATTTTCTATTAAGGTGGGACCTGAAAATCAGCATTTTTCCTGAATATATATACTCTATTCAACTTTTTGTGAATGTGCTTATTTTTATTATACTTTTAGGTAGGTACCTATTTTAAACTCTCACTTCTCCCGTGGGTTTAAAGATAAATTTTTGAATTTTTAAATATTAGAGGCGGTGTTCCCCGGCGCTGTTGACCGAGCCAGAGACGCAGGTTCAAGAACCGCCGACCGATACGTGTCTTATCATTCATATTAGTTTTTTGTTTTTCGAATTTCGCCAAAATCTTCGCTCAGTGCCTCAAACGCACATGTGGTGAGTTTGAACATGTGCGTTATAAACCAGTACCACTAACAATAGGGATTTTGATTTACTTGTACAAAAGAAAGAAAATAAATTTAAATGTTTTAGTTATATACAAATCCTAGCACAATCCAAAAGATAGTAGCGGAACATAGCAGCATTATTACGAACTCACACTGGTGTTCAAGGCACCAGGTGAAAGTCAGGTGAAGGCATATGTGCATTGCCGGCAGTGAATGCGTTGAAATATTAATTGTAACATTTGTTAATGTGTAAGGATGTGGTCGAAGTTAGGCGTTCAGTCTGCGCGATCACGAGATTTCTCCCAATGTATTCGCACGTGGTTCGCACCATCTGTGACTCATCAACATTAACTTGCGACGCCAACACTCCCGGTCCTGTGCCGCCCGCATCCAGCCTCTGGCGGCCACTCTAAAACAAGTCTTATGTATCGGCCATCAGCTTTCCTGCAGACATGTCCGGCCCACTGCCACTTAAGTTTATTGATTTTGCAAGCTATGTCGGTCACTTTGTTCTCTGACGTATGACTTCATTAGGAATTCGCTCCCTTTTTTTTAATATTCAATGGACATACGCTTGGCCACAATCTCATCTGATGTTAAGCGACGATGTGACCGACGATGGGACGCGTATGCCTAAAAAATGCCTATTCACTCTATCCTTGAATAGCCCCAAATTGTACTTTTCGGGAAATACAAATGTAGAGCATTCCATTCCTTTGCCATACAAATGAGAAAGGAGGAAGCAAAGCGCTTTGTGCGAATAGGTGGAATATCAGTGACATAAGAATGGAGTGCTCCGGACCTTCTAGTCGCTCGAAGGAGGAATGGTGAGGGTGGAACTAAATTGAAAAGTTCCTGCGCACACTCCCCGAAATGTATCCGATAGAAAACCGACAAGCATAGCTTGCCCCATCTCACGCTGAGCGACTTTGAATTTGTGGATGAGACTTGTACCACGCCTCTACCACGAGTTTACTCTCACAGTTGTAACTAGCGACCGCGGAAATTACTTCACAAAGTATGGCAAATTATGTAGCGCCTTTAGCGCACTTTTACACTGTCGCTAGCGATCACTGTCACTGTAATCTCATGGTAGAGGCACTGTTGTTAAGCATTAAACACAACGAGAACTGACTGTCGTCCATATAAATTTATGGAATTACACCCGCCGTGCTGCCGACCCGACACGCGCCCGACCCGCACCCGCTGTCAGTGTGTTTCACGCTCCGCGCCCGTGCGCAATGTGTTGTCGTCCATGTAAATACACGGAATTAGACCCGCCGCGGTCCCGACCCGACTCGTGCCCGACCCGCACCCGACCCGCACCCGTTCTTTGTGTGTTTCACGCAGGTTAAATGCCTTTGTTTTTAGACTCTGTGCGATTTACGACCTGAAGATGTTTAACTGAAATTTTGTTCCTCATAACTAGTACAGTATTGTCGGAAGTGTTTTAACCAAAGTCCTATTTCTTAGCTTACGTTTTTAACTAAAGTATAAGACTTGTAAGCTATCCAAATGATAATTTATTTTAAATTGCAGGCCTAATGGGAAGCGACGTGTTTCTCTGCTACAAAAAGTCAATGAACCGACCGCCCCTTATCGCTTTTAAGCCAGAAGTATTATTTAGGTAAGATATATTCTTATTAGACAATAGATATTTTGCAAACCAACATGTGTAATCTTTAGTGCAAACTGATTGCGCTAAAGATTATACGTTGCATTGTTCTCGCTTGCACCCCAATTACAGGTAAGCAAATTTCTGAACCAAGGTAGTAATTTGTAAAGTGAAAAAAATACAGGGTCAAGCTTATCATAAATTGAACTTATGTCGCTTGCAATAAGATCGGTTCAAAGTGCAAAGTATGAAGCTTGATGTGCCCTTGACTGTACGTTAAATTCAGTTTATAAAAATAGGTGATTCATAAAGTGATAGTTAATTTCTCTTAATAGCATAAATGTTTAACACTATAATTATAGGGTTAAAAGTAACATTTCAGTCTGTAATTTATACATTTCTTATAATATATAGGTACAATATATTTTTTAATTTCATTTACTATCATTAATTCTTTTTTAAAGTGCCCGATATTTACATATATACTTTGTTTATTTTAGTTAGAGGCAAAATGAGCGATGATTGCACACTTGCTTAACCTATTTCCCAAATTCTCAAAAAAACATTTATGTGCTATACAAATGTATGGAACGAAATGATTTTTATTGAGGTCGTCATGGGAAATTCAAATTCATAATATGTTTATGTCATAGGTAAGCAAATTACACTTGACATCGACAAATTGATTAAAAACTACTCTACTCATTCTCAAGACAGGCTCCACTGAGAAGAATAAATAAGAAACTCTATGTATCATTGTAAATTGATATTATTTATAAACACAGTTAGAAATAAATTGAGAGTGCCAAACAGGTCAATGGGTTTTAGTAAACCATGTACATGGAAACTGGTTACATGGATAACAATAATTTTAAACTTCTTCTACCACCAACAGTTAGTCGAATTGAACAGTAATAGCCTTAATTCTAAGTGAAGATGCTAATTCGTGTTCGGTGAAAGTTACGCCAATTAGATTCCAATTCACACATTACTTCATGCTCAGTTTCACTTGAAACGCTCTTAACGAATCGCTGCTTTTTGAAAATAGTGGCCCAATCCAAAATAGGACCTTGTTTTACTTATTACTGAGATTTCTGAGAAAATGCTCAATTTTATTGTGAATGGGAGACCAAGCTTTTCATTCGTCAGACACGCCTAAGTGTTTTTAATCCATCTTTTTGATAAATTAGAGGCTTTTGAGCAAGGCCACTGTTTTAGAAAGCCATTGAAATGTAGAGGGACTGGTTTTAAATTTTTAGCAACACATACGTCTTTGCCATGCGTCTCTTTTGAGAGAGAGAGAAGGAAGAGGAGCGAAGGCTCCTATAGTGGTTAAACCATTACTCAATTATTCATATTAATTTATAATTGTCATCCTGTTATGACATAGTGCAGATAACGTGTATCTTCTTCTCTAAGCATTTGGTGTTCGTCGTTGTGCGCCATGCTTACCAAATACGTCTTTACACGTTTTACAAAGGTTGTGAGCCTTTAGAATTTTTGTCCAGCAAAAACGTCCAATTAGGCAAATTTATAAATTGCACAGTGCACAACTGGTGGGCAGGACACATTGGTTACATAAGTGGATTTTTGAACACGCATCAGCTTATTTCTAGTGTTATTAAACTTTATTGGCTGTGTCAGAAAAGCTGATACGGCCAATGGAGATTATTTTGGTTTCCTATATACATAATTGTATACATGTAGAGAAATTCGTAGGGTAAGGTCCGCTGACTCGATCTGAAGTTCAGTATTTGTTCAGCCGCCGGTTCGAGTACAGCGGATCGAAGGTATTTTTCTTTTTGTTTGTTCGACCTTTGTATCAATAATAATAAAAAATAGTAGAGTATCTTCACAAAAAACAAATAGTGCATTATTGCTGAGGCCGAGAAGTAAGGGATTGCTGGACGAGAGCGAGGCCCTGTATTAATACGAATCAAGCAATCCTCGTTCCCGTCGAGGCTTATATAGTGCTTTTCTCAAACATTCTGACGAAATAATAAAACACTCGACAGGAAGATGTTTAATAGAAAAACTAAAAATAAAAATATTAATTAATATCAAAGTAATATTTGATGGTTTTCCAGGCACAGTAGTAGTAGTCTATTGAACTTCTGATAGTGTAATTCATGTGGTTCTCCAGTGCAAGAAAATTTCATAAGTTTTCATATACAGACAGAGTACTATCCATTACTGTATTTTCGTTATCGCTCTCCTCACTAGTAGGGTTAGCACGACTAGGTGCGACTTGCGCGAGAATAGCATTATCTTGCGCTTCATGTCGCTCTCGCGCTAGCTGTGTCCTGTCGTGCTAGTTCTATAGGACTAACTTTCGCAACAAAAATACATAAAAAAAAATAATACCAAATCGCTTTAGTTTACCACGTTTATGTATTTTTTTTTAATTAGTAAACGGTACTGGTAGGTATTTTAATTTTCGCCATTGCGAACACTGAGCAGTTGGCTATGTGAGTTTTTATTTTTCCTGTTTGCATAGTCCATTGTTAGTAGATAAATTTAAAAGTTCACAGAAGTGGACAGTAATGGATTAATCGCACGGTCCATGAATGGCAAACTTTCCGTGTTCGTTTTTTGAAAGCAAGAGAAACGTTTCCGAGCGCGTGCGGGTAACACGTATTGTCGTTTACGATTTTAGGTATCCAATGACGGAACGGCGGAACATGGCGTTCAACGACTCCGTGCCGCTGTTCTGCCTGCCGATGGGCGCGACGCTGGAGCTGTGGCCGAAGGTGGCCGCGTCGCCCAAGCCCGTGTTCTCCACCTTCGTGCTGACCGTGAACGACGGGACCGTGAAGGTGCGCGGGCGCCGGCCGCGGCCGCAGCCGCCGCCGCCCAGTGCTGAGTCGCGCCTTGCAGGTGTACGGGTCGGCGGTGAGCTTCTACGAGCCGTTCCCGCACGCGCAGCTGGCGCCGGCGCACGCCGAGCTGCTGGGCTGGCGCCAGGGCGAGTCGCAGGCCGAGCACGCGCTGCACGCCAACAAGTGCGTCTGCCTGCTCTCCCGCTGGCCCTTCAGCGACGCCTTCGAGCGCTGGCTGCTGTACATCCTGGTGACGTGGTGACGCTCGGCCTCCTTCGCTGCTCGCGTGTCTGTGCCGGCCTTCATGTGTTGTGTTCCTCTGCAGGAAATGTCGTGGAGCGCGAAACCGTTGACAATACCCATCGAGAGGTATATTACGCATCTCTTGGAGGAAGTCCCTTTTCCCGAGCCGAGGCTCCTGCTGCAGGTACTTGCTAATGTTTGTATTTGGTAAGTTTCGACATTGATGTGGCCGACGATCCCGCTGCATTCTTAGCGAGAGCCCGAGGACGAAAGATACCACTCCTCCGACTTGTTAATTTTCTCTCGGAAGTAACGTCACTACGAGCTAGCTCTACGCGCGCTATCATGAGCATTACTAGATTCAAATCGTCGTATACTAGAGATGAAACGGATATGGTAACTATCCGTTATCCGGCCTATTTTTACTATCCGACCGGATACCGGATAGTAGAACAATATCTGGCCAGATACCGGATGTTTACAACTGAGAAAAATTCATAAATCAGTACGCCAAATAAACTTATTTATTGATTAAAGATGATAGTGATTGAATAAACAGCAACTACAGGATCGTTGACAATCTGTTTATTACTTGTAACTGAAAGAACTATGAAAGTAAATTACGGTGTCTGTACTCAAATTTCAATAAAGGCAAATTATGGTGGATGAAGACCAGTTTTTCTGCATTAAGTGGTAAAAGTTTGTTCTATTCTTTTCATAAACGAGACCAGCTTTAGAGGACAACTTTTCACCATAAATTCTTGCAAACTTTGTTAAATTTTAAGTAGGTACTACTTGTTTGAAAGGACCGCGATCACGATCGATTTGAACTGTCTTCAAATACAATGTGTACCTACCTACAATAATGAAACGTGTAAGTAGGTTAGTTTTTTTTGGCAAATCTGGTATCAAGGCTTAGAATTAGTTAAATCATAAACAAATTAATGAAATCAAGTGCTTATACTTAAAACAAATACAAATTTTAATACGGCCAAAGAATGATGTAATTGCTTTTTTCTTTCTCCGCCGCGAGTAATTTGCCATCGGCACAAAAAACAAACAGCACTGATATTAAAATATTGCCAAATTGGCGATTTTTTTCACTGTTAGTACATAACATGTTTGTGATGATGATGATGTGTGTGATGTTTGTCAATGTGAAAGTGCAATCATTAATTAATTAATCAATGACTGCGACGGGTGCTGTAAATCGGTCGCGGTACGTTTACGGCAGTAGGTCAGATATCCGGCGGCCGGATATCCGGCTATCCGGCCCACAGTTCGCCGGATATCCGGTATCCGGCCAAATTGCTATCACTTTAATTTTTGTCGTATACACAAATGTTAGATGAAGACAATTTCTGTAGTTTGTAAACACGGGTAATGTTAAATTCTTATAAAAACATATCTCCAAATGTGCTTTTACGTCAATAAAATTTTACAATTTTGCAGAGTAATAAATGGTCAAATACCATTATTCTTACTACATAATTTAATAAACTTTAACAACTATATGAAAAGGTAATGACGAAAATGACTGAGTGAAATTGCCGAATGCTATAACCCTTTGTATCACTACGAAATTGGTGTTAATTGTGATAGCAATGAAAAAAAAAAATGGCGACTGTACGAATTTTTCCTTCTGTCATTTCACGCTTTGAGAAGCTCCGTAGTTAGTAGAGAAGGGACAGATTTTGCGTTTTTCTCCTCGTACTAAGCTGATGTGTCTCAAATTAGGAGATTGTTAATATGAAGCGTCCAAGATTAAAGAAAGGGCGCCGAGTAAAGCACCGATCGCCTATCCCTTCGGCAGCTGTCGGCGTCCAACCCCATGGAGCGCGTGATACTGACCCGGCGAGACGACCAGCCGCTGGTCCGCAGCGCCGCCGGCTTCCGCCAGCTGCTGCTGAACCTGGGGCCCGACAACTGCCTGCTGTTGCTGGCGCTGGCCATCACCGAGCAGAAGATCCTCATCCACTCCCTGCGGTAGGGTGCGGGCGCGACGGCTCTGTCCCTCGCGTCGAGCGCACTGAAAGACGTCAGTGGTTCGTGGTTCCAGGCCCGACACGCTGACGGCGGTCTCCGAGGCGGTGTCGAGCCTGCTGTTCCCGTTCAAGTGGCAGTGCCCGTACATCCCGCTGTGCCCGCTAGGTGCGTACCGCCGACCGACGGGGCCGCCGGGCGCCGCGGCCGTAGTGACGCGTCTCTCGTCCGTCCGCAGGCCTGGCCGAGGTGCTGCACGCGCCGCTGCCGTACCTCATCGGTGTGGACTCGCGCTTCTTCGACCTGTACGAGCCCCCGCCGGACGTCACGTGCGTGGACCTGGACACCAACGTCGTCACGGTGAAGCTTTTTGCCACGTTGCTCCAATCTCTTCAAATTATTACTCCCGATCGGACCGAGAGCTATCACTGCCCGCGTTTCTGTCCACATTCGTTCTACACGTTACCCGTCCTTTCTGAATGGCTCCTTGTGAAACAATTTGTCCAGAGAAGTACTGCCACCTTACCTATTTCTGCCGCCAAGCAGTAACGTGAGCGTTATTGCGTTCCGATTTTAAAGGGCAAAAGTGCTGGTGAAATTACAGGCACGTGGGACTTGTCGACTTTTGTCTCACGGCGACGAGCGCATCTATTTACTTTATTTTTTAAATTGTAAGACAACATGATAACGAAAGTAACTGTTCACAGATTTGCGAATCGCAACAGCACATATCGATAAAGCTGTTGCCGAAGAGACAATCGAAGGCGCTACGGCAGACTTTAGAAGTTTTGTACGCCAACATCAGACCAAGTAACTTTTTTATTGATAGTGTTAAGTTAAATTTTGATATAATTCTCCGTAGCTCATGTAAAGGCTGACAAGTTAAGGGTGTTACCGCACTTATCGACGTGGAATCGGCTTGTCGAATTTTCGAAGTTGAATTTTTATCACCACACGTCGGTTGTCGGCACCGACGGCGTACCGACAGCAGGCAGAAATACGGCAGGAAACCAGGTTGTCGATCTAAGTCGTCCGAGTTCAAACAAAACGCATATGTCTTTTTCGTTCTTATTTTTTCGCGTTGATCATTGTGGTGACCCTCTTCATCATCATCATCAGTTATTGGCCAATGAACCATGAACCAGTGATGGGATACGATTAGTGAAATCGAGAATCGATTAATATATGTCGATTGGACCATGACATATTTAAATCAGTACTATTATGTAATGTAAGTAACTGAAATCCACTCGTATAATTCATTAAAAGACTCCGCTCCACGTATAATGGCAAACAGGCGTGGCGCCACTGCTTTATATTTTTCAGTTTAATTTCCATAGCCAATCATGTTTAAGCAAAAGATTTAGATTTATTTATTATCTTGTAAACTTTACATTATTATTTACAATATATTGTATTACAAGAATCTTTACAAATAGTAATAAATGTGACATTTCAAAAAATTGCAAATATCCAGTACAAGTTTGGTACTACGTAATTTTAACATAGTTAATGTAGTTATGTGAAATAATGTGGGAACATATTAAATGATATAATAATAATTATGTCAATATAATGATTATATGCTTTAAGTTAATTTTTTCTAAATTGAAAAACATTATATTATTTCTTAGTGAATTGACTACAAAGATAATTGAAGTATGTAGATCAGTGATAAATCACTGTATCACAGATCTACAAACTTCAATTATCTTTGTTTCTGAGTGGTAATATCAATATGTAAAATAATTATTGTTAATTATTGTATGTTTAAAAATAAAATACCGTCCTACAAGGACATTATTATAAATTTACATTTTGCTTATAATAACTTCATTTACTCAAAACATCAACATTAGTATCTGCAGTCAAAAATAGAGTCAAAATTTATAGATTAATAAATTCTTTCATAGATTTTGATTTTATTGGGACGAAATTGTATGCTTTGGTACACGTGTTTCAGTGTCTCCAGTCCACCAATCGAGTAGCAGCAGGTATAACGGAGAACCTACGACCAGTTTAGACAGAGATTTCCAGAGGAGAAAGAAAGAAGTAAGCTTATTATTTACAATATAGACACACGCTTGGCTACGATCTCACCGGACGCTAAGTGACGATGTGACCGACGCGACGGAGGTATACGCTTTGTCTAAATAAACTCTATTTACTCAAGCTTTTAATGGCCTCCAATTGTAACCGGGGAACAAAGGCTGGTAATTTGAAAACTTGACGTCATTTGACATCCTCAAGAAAAACCACAGGGCATTCCAGCATAGTGCCACGTCGCCCTAGAAGTTCATTTGAAGGCTCTTGTTGTTTTTTCTTTTGTCTCCTACGAGACCCTTCATTTTCTAAGGCTAAGGCGGATAGTGTTCCGCCAACTAGCATTGGAAATTGAACCTTTATTAGACGTGCACCGGGATCTCATTTTTATGATGCTGATGTGCCACTAATGAGTGCGCAAACCTCTACGGCTGAACAGTACCGCAGTAAATTAAATTTGGGCTTATTTGACGAGAGATTGAATTGATTGACTCATGTTATTTTCGACTATAGTGTGTCTTTCTTGAAAACGGAGTAAAATTACATTTACGGGGTTGCCTGTTTTCATAAAATTTTAAATAGTCAACTAGTTATTGTCGACAGTTTTATCGATAGGTTGTGAAAGAAGGTAAAACTTTGCCAAAAATGTCAGAATTGAGAATGTTCAATGTTCTTATTGATTACTAATTGCGTTATTGTCTTCCTTGTGGTAGACTTCTAGTATCGAAATCAATTTTTATTCGAATGTGCATTATCCGTCCATTTCCAAGATCCGGATAAATCGAATATCAATATTTTTGAAAGCCGAATATCCGGATATTATGGATAAAACGGATCTTTATTTATTTTTTATACATAAAACAAAACAAAAAGAATCAAACATATAATATCTTCTAATCTTAATAACCTTAAGAAGTGAGTTCACATTAGTTGCGTTGCCCCAGAATATTATACCGTATTTTAATATGGACGCAACATAATCATGGCATGGTATGGTATGGTTTCTCTTAAACTAAGTGACAAATATAACGCCGTAACGTAATGGTAAATATTCATCCATGTTTTTGAAAGTTACACTAAAAAGCACGAGCTAGCCAAGTCCCAGTCATAGACAAAATAACCAGCGAAATGTCGGCGAAAAATATGTGTGTCGTAATACGAATTTTATCCAGTGAGTTTTTGGGCGTAAAAAGAATTGCCTGGAACTTTCATGGTTTTTTAAAAGTTCATAGTACGCCCCCCGGTCTCAGTAGTGGAATAATGGAAGAAAATGGGTCGGTGGTGATTAAAACGAAACATGTTCGGCTATTTATTGCATAAGCGTGATCGACATATAGTCGATAATCGATAGGATATTTATTGACTGCAATCACTAGCTGCTCGCAATTTCAAAAAAGGCGGACTATGTGGTTTGAAGAAAACGTCGTCGCCGCTCAGTCTCAGCGGGCAGGCGGTGTCAAACTGACGGGGAACGTTTCGGTTTCAGCAAGTCCTGGAGCTGAACATCCAGGAAGCGTTCCTGCGCTTCATGGCGGTGACGCTGCAGGGGTACCGCAACTTCCTGCTGCCCATCACCAAGGCGCCCACCGTGGGCACCACCGACCCGCACGCGCTGTTCCAGATGGAGGCCTTCCTGCGCTCCAGGGACAGGGTGAGTCTCGTCGTCGTCGTCCTCGGCCGCCGGCCCGAGCGCGGCCGAGCGGGCCCGACCTCGGCCGAGCGGGCCCGACCTCAGCCCAACCCCGTTGCAGGCGCAGCAGCGCTTCTACGCGCTGGTGATGCGCACGCAGATGTTCACGCGCTTCATCGAGGAGCGCTCGTTCGTGTGCGACGTGGAGCAGGGGCTGTCGTTCTTCGACGAGTGCATCGAGCGCGTGGCCAACGCGCCCGACGAGCCGCTGCTGGGCGCCGACACCGGCAACGAGGCCGAGCGGACCGTCTTCGTGCTGCCGCCGGACCCGCCCGACCCCGGTACGCTTCGTTCTCGTCACGGTGGGCGTGAGACTGCGAACGGGTTTTTGTCGGGGTCATGTTAATAGTCGACCGTATGTGTGTTTTGCGTTCTTTGTTTCAAGTATTCAATGTTGAGGCGTTTTGTAATCTATTTCTGATATTTGTAATATTCATATTACACACGTTGCTCAATAAAAAACCCAGAGAAACAAAGGTAGTAAACGAACGGAACGTTTTAAACGCATATTATTACGACATGTTAATACGACTAAGTAAAAATATGATTATACATATAAAAATATATTAATATGAGTAATTTAAATTGGAGTATTTGTATAAGACTAAAACTACTTTGTAATGACAAAGTTACTAATTTAGAAGTGTATTTTTTATACCCTCCGAGCGCTCGTTCACCGAAAACATTTGCCTGTAATGTAACATTCAAGATTCGTTTGCGAGCATTACATTACAAACTACCTTCTTCGCCGGCGAGCATTCGCCTGTAATGTAACATCCAAGATTCGATTAGGCTGCGATTGCACCAGAGATGTGCGAGGCGGCAAGGCGTGCGTGCGAGTGCCTCTGACAGCCCACAAGTGTCCCCAAGAGCCAGGAGTGCCCACGAGACCTCACGAGTGCCCATGAGAGCCCGCGAGTGCCTTTCGAGTGCCCACGATTGCCCTCGAGTGCTCACGATTGCCCACGAGTGCCTACGAGAGCCTGGAGTGAAGTTTGAGTGTCTTGAGTGCCTTTTAGTGCCCTTCAGTGTCTTTGAGTGCCTTTTAGTGCTCGCGAGTGCCTTCGAGATCATTTGATT
>NW_020655003.1:0-15081 GCF_003589595.1 Hyposmocoma kahamanoa | reverse complement strand
CTCATTCCTTGTGACACAATCGGGACTTAACCAGGTCCATTTCCTTTCAGGCGGTTTTTGGAAGAAGTTCATCATAAAGAGTCCCTCCTATTCCATGAAGTCGGCCAGCCTTTGGCCCCTGGAATTTCGTTGCCCATGACCAAATTTCCCCACTCTCGGCTCATCAACCATTCGACTGCCCAGTTTGGCGTTGAAGTCCCCCATGACAACATTGAAGTATGTTTGGGAGGTATTCATGGTTTGACTCATACATAGCCTCTACCTTCTCATCTGGGTGTGTCGAGGTCTGGGTGTGGTAATGTTACCAATAAGGGAAATTAATGTAGCGGAAATTACGCATGTGAAAAACCTCCGAATAATAGTACTAGTAATAGTACCTGAATTGAGTTAGCGTGAGTTGGGTTATCTTGTAAGAAACCTGGACGCAGTAGTGAAATGTGTATGGGTGGTTGATGAATGTACATACCTCTAGAT
Organism: Hyposmocoma kahamanoa; assembly: GCF_003589595.1. NCBI lineage: Eukaryota > Metazoa > Arthropoda > Insecta > Lepidoptera > Cosmopterigidae > Hyposmocoma > Hyposmocoma kahamanoa. The sequence goes on along the minus strand of NW_020655003.1, from coordinate 14,607 downwards.
CGTAGCTTCCTAAACTTTTTGACTCACCACCCACTTAGGCAAGATAAAAAAATTTCAACGCCCACCACCACAAAAAAGAATTGAAAAAAGGTATTTTTTGTAATAACACAAAAAATAACAAGGAAAAAGAAATATTTGTAGTGTGTTTTATATAGATAACTCAGGTTTTTTTGCTAGCATCAACTAGCTAGCATCAACGCTCTCCAATTGCTTTCGAGGCCTCTACCGCCCCCCTAAGACTCTTCAGCGCCCGCTGGGGCGCGGTAGGGACCACTTTGTGATACTATGCTTTACATAATAGGTACTGAGACTATGCTGATGTATTATAAAGTGTCTATTTTCCGTTGCAAATTATATGTTCATAATTTTTGTTTTGGAGAAATTATTAAATTAAAAAAATCTCAAAACCTGCAATTTGACTTCTACCAACAAAACAATCACATCGCATGTGCAACCTTAGCACTCATGCATTTATTCGTTATTCGCAATGCAATTATTTCTGTCGGTGTGTGGGAGTTATGTCCTGTCTCTGTAGTTTATTTTCTATTTACTGTTTGTGGCGTCACTTCGTCCCCGAATGCAGACAGAATGCTATCATTATCAATTCACCAGGACAATTTGCCTTTTTTATTGCCTTAAACGCTTAAAGTAATATTGCACATAAATGAGCTTGGTACTTGGTACTTGGTGCAACGGGCTGGTTTCCGCAACTCGACGACAAAGCGCCTATTTTGCGTGTACATAAATGAGCTGTTAGATGGAATTCATACTTTATTTTGATGTGCAAAAACACCAACGTTTGAAAATTAATTAGGTATTCATATAAGTTATTTCAAGTCGGAGATAAATCACATTTAACGCTTATTTATTGTCATCACATTTTTATTATACCTACTTCTGTACATGTACGGTTGTGGTACAATTTCTTTAGGTATGTATTTGCTACATATTCGTAAGTACTAATTATTACCTGGTGTCCACGAAGTCTATACTAAAACTTTACGGGCTTATTTTAGGATTATATCAAACTAAACTCAACTTCATTAAATAAGTACTTTGTGTAGTGACTTCACCCTTTGTATAGACACTCATAGAACTGCCTCCGTGGCTGAACAGTTACAATGCTGGTCTGCTACGCAGAAATCCCGGGTTCGATTTCCGGGCCAGGAGAAATATTTGCATGGCCTTCATTTATTTCTCTCGTGAGTTTAGGTGTAACTTGTGGGTGACTATATGTGGGTCCATGGTATCCGCGATACAGGGCTTCACTAATGCGGGTAATGCGGGACTATTGCGCGTGATTTACTATTTATATATTATTATTAGATATGTATGTGTTCATGTGTATATTCAATGTTATCCACACACCTGACCATCATGCGATACAAAGCGACAGTTTGCGATCACTGGAAATCAATGAAGATGGATGCTTGTCTCGATTGGCGAACTATGATTAACTATGCTGTAATTACACTTAGGAATCTGTACTATTACAACCCGCTATTGACTTGTTATACAAAGAGGCTAAATTAGCATATCGAGTTCTTAGGTTTTCGCGATTTTTACACATAGGAAATGAAACTATTTTTCCGGATTTAAATCGCGTTTTTACAGGTCCCATGGTCACGGTTGACAACCAACCGTCAACCGTTACCATACGACCTGTAAAGGGTTCGAAACGTCGGTTTGTTTGAAAAATACGCGATTTAAATCCGGAAAAATAGTTTCATTTCCTAAATTAGCATGCCTAAAGTAAACCGCACTCCGCCACCGTCCTCCAAATTATTACCTAAAGACTGTACTATTACAAGAACGGTTTCGTATTCGGACTTGGTTACCTCACCACCGAAACTTTCCAGAGTCCAAATACGGCAAAAGAGAGAGACAATGCCCGGACAAGTACGAAGAAATTAAGGAGTTAATAAAAACCATGAGAGAGGAACAGGCACAAAAAAATTGCTAATTTAACTAGTTAAATAAAAGAAATAAACAGGCAAAACACGGAAATTAGAAAGTTAAATGAAGAAATCCTATCTTGGATGGAATTTAGTAATAAGATGTATGAAGATATGAGAAACTGTATTGAACAACTAGAAAAACAAAAAAAAAGAAGACCAAAGTTATGTCACCAGCTTTGAACACAAAATTAAGGACGTTGAATTCAAGTCCCGCAGCTCAAGTGCTGAAACCAGGAATTTGCCTATGAGGGATACAGAATCTAGTACCAGTTTGATTAAAAGTGTATGTTGTATGGCGAAGTCACTGAAAATAGATTTAACCACATCCGATATACGGGACACCTACCGACTTCCAAATAAGACGAGCCCAAAGCCTATCCTCGTGGAGTTCCAGTCTGTTTCTACAAAGGAAAATTTTATTTCTGAAATAAAATCTTTAACAAAAATAAAACATAAGTAAAACACAACGAAGAGAAACTAAACACCGAAGTTCTGGGAATACAGGGCAAACGCACGCCCGTATATGTTACGGAATATCTTCCACCAAGTATGCGAAAACTGTTCTTCCTATCACGCCAGTTCGCAAAGCAAATCGATTACAAATATTGTTGGTCAGTAAATGGTCGTATTTTTCTTCGTAAAAACCATGAAACAGAGCTTTTTCGTATTAATTCAGAGGCTTATTTATATAAATTACCTGTTAAGGATTAATTACACAATTGTTCACTTATTTTGTAAAAAGACTTTAGTAATGATTTAGTTTAGCTATGAGTGTGTGTGTGTGTGTGTGAAAAAAAAGAAAAAGTTACATATTATAAACATAAAAAATAATTAGCTTAAGGTGCTCCCTCACCGGGAGCATTCGCGTGTAATGTAACATTATAGATTCGACTTTGAGCATTACATTACAATAACACCTCCCTGACTAACGAGCATTTGCGTGTAATGTAACATATAGATTCGACTTTGAGCATTACATTACAATAATACCTCCCTGACTAACGAGCATTTGCGTGTAATGTAACATATAGATTCGACTTTGAGCATTTCATAGCAAGATGTCAGACGAAGCGGTCGTTGTGCTGAGTGCGGCAATATTAATTCGACATTGTTATTTACGTAAAAAAAAAAGACAGAAGAAACGATTTTGGTGTCATGAATTATTTCAAAACCGGCAAAATACAGGTGGTTTGGATATTTTAGAAAGAATCAACCGACCCATAAGTAAACTTAAAATGTTTTTAAGAATCTCTTCTTCGGATTTTGAACACTTAATAAATCTCTTTGGACCATATGTTAAAAAAGAAGATACTAATTATAGACAAGCAATAACAGTGCAAGAAAGATTGGCTGTAACATTACGATTTTACGCATCTGGTGATTCTTATTCAAGCTTGCAGGTTACTTTTAGAATGTCCAATCAGATTATAAGTTGTATTATCAAAGAAGTGAGTGAAGCTATAATTGGATGTTTAAAAGAAAATATACAGGTGAGTTTTCATCGTTTATAATTTTTTCAAGTATCAAAAATAAATTATAAATCACGATGTACAATGAGCACATCAGACTATACAAATCTGTCAGATTTCTCTAATACATTTTGAACCTAGTTATATTATGGTTAAGAGTTGAAAATCGTTTGCAGAATTTTGACAGTATTTGTAGTCTGATGTGCTGCTTACTGTACATACCTATAGCCACACATCAGGTGCAAACAGTTGCTCTACAAAAAGCGCTCGTATTTTTATATGTGCGGCATGGCAGCATAGAGGCGCTCTCGAGGTCAACATGTTACGTCTGATGTGTGGCCGACTGTAAGATCTAAATATATTAATCAATCAGATCTCCAAATTCACGCATAAACCCCTCACTTTCTTGGCTATTAATACTGGCTTCAGGCGAAGAAATTTGGGTGTCTACAGTGGATGGAACTGCTACTGGTGAGGGTGTACTTTGGAGACCTGATGGTCCAACGTGGGTTGATTCTTTACGCGAAAGTTGAGAATGAGGAGTCCAATATCCATGTCGTTCGTACATGTACTCATATTCACCGCGATCGGCACTAAACAAGATATTGGAAATGTGATGCTGTACACAGGCTCTAGTATTTTGAGAGTACGTCTTGAGTTTTTCAGTAATAAATTTCCCAAAAGTAGTGCATTCATCCGATTTAACAGAAGTAAAGTCTTGTAAAATTTGGAAAGTCGAGTGCATTATATCATCACTTTCATCCACCTTCGTTTTTTTCCGTTGTGGTGCATCAGGATGTTCAGGTGGCTTGTCGCGAGTCTCCTGCAAGTCTTATGTCCCAGGTTCACAAGGAATCTAAAACAAGGTTTTTTTTTCAGTTACCTAGTACACCAGATGGTTGGCTAAATTTGGCTGAAAACTTCAATAACCGGTGGAATTTCCCTCATTGTGTCGGCGCTATAGATGGCAAACATGTAGTCCTGCAAGCCCCATATAGAAGTGGAAGCGATTACTATAACTTTAAAGGTTTTTTTAGCATAGTTCTATTTGCGGCTGTGGATTCAAATTACAATTTCATATATATAAACTGTGGCTGTCAAGGGAGAATCTCTGATGGAGGAGTATTTAATAATAGTAATTTGTATACTAAAATTCAGAATAAATCTTTAAGTCTACCACAGCCAAGAGCATTTCCGATGCGGAACAAAGAAATTCCTTATTATTTTATTGGTGATGAAGCTTTCGCATTATCAGAAAATATAATGAAAGTTTATTCAGGACATCATCGTAAAGGAACAAAGGAGAGAGTTTATAATTACAGACTTTGTAGAGCACGGAGAGTAGTCGAAAATGTGTTTGGCATTATGTCAGCAGTTTTCCGAGTGTTGCGAAAACCCATGTTATTGCAACCAGAAAATGCTACTTTAGTAGTTAATGCACTAGCACACCTACATAACTTCTTACGAAGAAATCGGCGAAGTAGGGATTTGTACACACCTCCGGGATCTTTCGACAGGGACAATTTAGGAGTAATCACACCAGGATCTTGGAGGGCTGATATCGAAGAAAATACGGGTTTAATGTATTTGGAGGATGAACAACAAGAAACAGCACAAATAGTTCCTCAAGAGATACGTGAAGAAATTAGTAATTATTGTTCGCAAGAAGGAGCAGTACCATGGCAAAACGAATATGCTTAATGTTTATTAATGTCCTACTTTTTATTTAGCCTTCATAGGTTTAAAAATATTTAAAACTTGTGTAAACAGATATTAAATATAATATACATATCGATGGCAGCAAAGTAAAAAAAGACATCTACAGAATTGCAATTTTACAGGAGAGCACATCTAGTAAAACATAGTGGCCATTTTGAGAATTATTGACTGATTAACATGAAACTTTGAACGATACATTAAAATAACATTCTTAATTGATTGTATAGCAGGTTATAACTGTATATTGTTTTTTTACTGAATTAATGCAGATGTCTTTTTTTACTCCTTAAAAACATTAACGTATAAAAAGATATCTGCCAGATGTCTGTTTATACGCTGTGATGGAAAAACTACCCGTCGTATCTAAAATATCTTATAAAATAAAGCCAATAATATATAGGAAAACTTTTCAGGAGAATACAACATAATCTAAGAAGCATACAAAACTGTGTTACTCTTTTTTTGGTTATCTTTTGTAGTTGTCTTTATGTACTTTGCAATAACTAACATGTTTTTGAATGGACTATCTACCATCTGACTTCATTCATGCTTTTTAGATTAAACTCAATTAATTACTTTTTTATCCGCACAATAGGTATAACGCATAATCTTCTTAATAAAGACAGAAAACGAGAAAAAGACGTTCGGTCTTGGGCTCAGGTATGTTACGTTTTAATTGAAAATGCAATATTTTAGAAAGTTTTATTCATTACAAATGAGTTTAAGCCTTAATTATTAACCATTCTTCAGTCTTGATGATCTCTCCATGATTTGGAAAATAGGAACATAATTAATTATACACAACCATTGCACTTTGATAATCAGCTATAAAACTAAAACGTACCATAAAATCAAAATAATCAACAAAGTCTGACTGCACCTATTGGCAGCACAAAATACGAAAAAAATAATTTACTTGTTATTCACATTCAGGGTCATCAGCAGCTTCTGATTCTAACATGGCACTTGTGTGCTTTAAATTTTTATAAAATTCATGATATCTTGGTGGGATTAAATTTTTTTGACACAACGACATGATATCTTTGTATTTAGCTGTAGTTATAGGTAAAGTTTCACCATAAACTTTTTCTAGTGTATTGACTTGCAAAGCGCGTCTGCTTGGCCTCTTGGAACAGTCAATACACATGGCTGATCCCTCATCCAAATCGTATTTATAAAATATTTTACCGGGTTGTGTGTATTCTACACCTATTTCGCGTACTTGATTCCATTTTACTTTATCCCCATTTTCATTTTTTACCCATTTGTGCTGATTAAGAGTAGACTTAAAATCCAAAATATCATTTTGATTTACCTCCACAACTTCATAGGGTTGACTCGCTTTACACCAGCGAACACAGGTATACCATTCTTGGGGCGAGAAAATCATTTTATTTTTGGAGGATCGTTCGATTAAAGCGTGCACGCTATCCCCTTCTTGTTGGGTATGACCCTTTTCTAAAAACCGGTGAAAAACGCGAACACTAAATACTTTTGCCACATATAAATACATGGCGAAAACGATGCGGTTTCTATTCTGTCCTCCACAGTTGTCGGACCATAAACGTATATCCTTGACTCCATCTTGGCTTTTCCTCTTTATATAATCGTAGAGGCAACTAGCCACTTCATTTGACCCCCTTCTTGCTATTGTCTCATCCCACATGTAGCAAATGGCTTTTTTCAGACCCATGTCAAAGACGGTAAAATTATAAACAGATAATTTTCTCATGTAATAAAAAGAATTAACTTCACCATGAGGAGAGTTAAGAATTTTTTGGAAATCAAATGTTGCAGCTGCTATATTTGAGAGACTGTTTGAAGATTGATGCTTGTCTTCACTTTTTAATGATCTGGCCACATCTTTATTTTGAATATGTTTAGCAAACGTTAGTCGATCTTGAGATTCAGTTGGTGGTTTATTTTTATTAGCAGTGCACTGATCGCATTGATCCTTCTTTGGAATAAAAAAGCCTACATTCATGTGGGAATTAACTACATCCCTGTACTGCCTTAATGTCTGTACTATTTCTGTGATGTTGTTATCTGCAGCCCATGTTTTGTACATTTTAAACATGATACTAAAATTCAAAGAGTTGTCTAAGTACAGTTTATTAGTGTCTTTGCGAGTGTAATGCGATTCTACTGGCTGATAACTTTTCACATGATCACATAGGCTTTTGATAACTGTTTCAGTCAGCAATCTCGTTTGGTTGCCATGCAGACCTCGTCGATCTTCTGCACAGCAGCCCGTTGTATTATCATACTTATCCATTGCGCTTTGAATGAACTGATTGCTAATACAAAGAGTATTTTTAAACATAACTTTGCAAACTTTAACAGTGCTGTCATTTTCACTTGATTGCATAGGTAGGAAGTAATGAACGCTCATATTACGTTTTGATTCGTTATCAGTCGTGATCCTTTTCTTTGTGTGACGTTTTGTATATTTACCGATAAATTCCCACTGTTTAACATGATTACCTAAGCCCCAAAATAAATCAAATATTCTTTTTCTCTTTTCTTCGCTTACTTTTGTGCAACATTTAAATATACAGTTATAACATGACGGTCTCATATCCTTTTCTTTCTGTTCTTTACCATTTCGTGATAAGTGTTTTTCACCGCGATTCAGCAATAATTTTCTTCTTGTATCGATCCAGTTTTCTTTTCTGCATTTCCTTCTTTTTTTTGTAACGTCAATCGTAAATTTACGTCTTTTTCTCCCAGACATCACTGTTGACGAAGGGGAAGAGCATTCACTAGAAGCGCCACTTGCTGACGACGTTGCACTAGTATCTGTGCCGAAAATCGACGATGAAGTAGGATGTGAGCTAAATATACTTACAACATTGTCTTTCGAAATAGGATTCAGCCCATGCAATTCCGTTCCAAATGAAATCATATCAGGAGGCATTGGTGTGTTAGAGCGTAATGGAGAGCAAACAATTGATTTAGCTGGACTAACATGCGGGTTATGTATTTCAGCAGAGGTCGTAAGAGATAAAAAAGTATCTTGTATGTCATCATCAACCAAGATCTGTTCGAGTGTCTCATTTCCCAGATGCGGTAAGCTGTAAGCATTGAATTAATGTAGCCAAACCCATTCCACGCACATTTATACATAAATAAGGAATTAAAAGTGGTTTCCACGAACTTTACCTGCTCTTGTCAAAGGATTCTATTCCTAAATTTCCGTCTAATTCTATTTGTAAATCACTTGGTTGGATCAAGTCAGTTTCTGAACCCGAATCTAAAAAAATAAAAAATATAAAGCTAATGTAGAATTATAGCAGAAAGAAAAATCTTAACAGTAAAGCTTTTTACATATACCTTTCCAGATAAGATTACATACTTTTTTTATGTCAGTTAACTTTTTCTTATATTAGCGAACAAAGACATATGAAAAAAGTTCGATGTATAAACGGACAATTGGCAGATGTCCGTATTTACTTCTCACCATAACCTCAAAACAAATTTTATTTCTAACGCTTAAATATCACTATTAGGATAAATATTTCAATCTTATACACTATTTTATAACATAAAACAACACATGTACTCACCTCGGCTGCCTTTTTGAATGGTTTCCTTTAAATCTGCCAAATCCGAAATTTCATTGATTTCTTTCTGTAAACCTTTTTGGGCCATATTTAACAGTAATTTATTCCTTGACACATTCATTTTGATAAATTTGAATACTTTTCTATAGATTCATCTATGGTCGAATGTGTTAAACTAATTAATTTAATAAAAAGGCACGAGAACACCAGGTACGTCGTACACCGAGACAAGTTATAGATGTCTTTGTTGACGTTTGAATCACCTGTTGAAGTTGCGAAGTAATGGCGGGTAAATTCAAATGTCCGTTTCTTCTACGATCTGTTTTTGAATCCGAGTGTAGATGTTTTTATTCACGTGCTACATATCGCTTATTATTTTGAAATACGAAATAATTTTAATACAGACTTGTAGGTTAGGTTTATTTAAAGCGTATTTTAAGAAAAAAACACTTTCGTTAAAAATGCAGATGTCCGTATCTACTTTGCTGCCATCGATATATACTAACTGAATCTGTTGTCTTCCGTGCTTCATATCTGTCCAGTATAAACGATAAAGCTGCATATGCGAACCAGGTACTAGTATATACTTCTTCTGCACCTGAAATATAGATTATGTAATATGTACTGAATTGAAAAATATTATTGTGCACGGTATGGCATGACTAAGTAGACGTAGGTACATATATAAAATATGTTACCCACCTTTTCCAGTTCCTGAAGCACTTTTTTTCATTTTGCTCTTTTCTCTTCTAAGAGATGCTAACAGGCTTGTGATTTTCTTTTGACATTCTTGCACGGTTATTCCAAATTGATCCGATAATTTCACCCAACCGTCTTGTTTTATTATTTTATTATAGTGTTGAGGATGCTTAGGGTCCCATAATTCCCTGATTTCCCTATATTGTTCGATGAATAATAGGGTCCTTTCTTTGTCCCAAGCCATTACTTAAATTTACAACTGTCCGTGGCGCCAAAAAAATCTTTGAAGCGTCTAAAACACTATTATGACAACATGCGTTCACTTCACTGTCACGTTGGCTACTGAGCGTACGGGCGGGGGGCTGGGGGAAATGGAGCGCATTGATGTTACAAGTTGTATCAAGATTACACATTGTATCATTACAAGGTGCGCATTGTAATGCTCGTTGATGTTACAAGTTGTATCAAGATTACACATTGTATCATTACAAGGTGCGCATTGTAATGCTCGGTTCTCCTCCTTCACTGATGTAATGCTCAAATCTGTAACGTTACATTACACGCGAATGCTCCCGGTGAGGGAGCACCTTTAATTGTTAAAACACACAAGCTTCATTCATACGCATTTAATATTTATTTACACAAAACCATATTGCCACACTATTCACACACACTACTTTACATTTTTATATTTTCATTCATTAATTCATTCATTAAATCACTCCTAAAAGGACTATGATTCTCATTTCGACTTATAAACTGTTGCTACTCTATGAATCGACTTTCTTATCTCTTTCTCTTTATTATAATGTAGTGTAATCTCTCTTTCTTACAATGATTATTATGGTGTAACCTACAATATTTCATATGACGGTACATGGTGCGGTCACTTAATTGTAATTTATTATATCCAATCGTGTTAAAATAAATAAAAAAGTAATATTACTCCCGATATAGACAGCTTTAATGTAGCTGAGGTTTATACGTGCACTCCAGTGGAGTGTATCAATTACATTCAAGCTGCAAGACATGAGTATATTAGATTAGTTAAACAGAATATACGCAGTATAAACAAAAATCTTGATGAGTTTATTGTTATGTTGGAATCTACGGACTTGAAATACGATGTCATCATACTAACCGAGTGTTGGCTCAGTAAGGTCTCTGTGGTATAAAATAATCTTGGTTTTTCAGTGTCTAAGCCTTTGTTCCCTGAAGTAAATTGTGTTTTGTGTACGGCCGACAATGACGTTGCTATAATAGCTATCTACCGCTCTCCCTCTTACAATAACCTAGATTTGTTCACTGATTGCCTACATGACGTCTTGATTAACTTAAGTGCATTCTTCAACGTTGTCCTTGTAGGGTATATAAATATAGATATATGTATAAAAAAACACTAACTCTATTCGTGATGAATACCTCAATACGGTGTCTTGTCATGGCCTTCTACCTGCTTATTATTCCCCAACCCGTAAGCTTGCTTGTTTAGATCGTGTAATTTTAAAATGTCAGACTAAATTAATACACAAAATCCCGGTTGCAGTTTTTCTTAAGGCAAATGGCACAAATAGTGTAAGAAGAAACGATTCGACCTACACACGAACAAACTACTCTGCTACTGTTAAAATATTAACAATTTAGACTTTTCCCCTATCATGCTCAGTACCGATGTTGATCAAGCCACAGACAGCTTAATATCTAAGATCGCACCTACAGTTGGTAAATACTGTCAAATAATTAAAATTCCTAAAAGTAAACGTATCATAAAGCCATGGATAACGGCTGGCTTACTAAGGTGTATCCGTCATAGAGACAAATTGCATAAACAGTTAAGGTGTAATCCAGATGATAGTGTTGCTAAGTTGATCTATTCACGTTATAGGAACTTCTGTAATAAATTGCTAAAGAACATCAAAAGGGACTATGAACGCAAGGAACTATACAAGGCTAAAAATAATCCTAAGGCTACCTGGGACACATTGAAAAGGATTGCAAATCTGCAGGTAACCTCTACTTCTTCTTCAAGGGATCTTCTGAACCTTTCGGGTACCTCAAAGTTTTTGCTTAACACCGTCAATGCGGGGAAACAACTCGCTGATAAAATCTTCTCAACAACAAATTCTCCAAATTATTCATCAAACACAAGTCGCTGTCAGCATAATTCGTTGGCATTACAGAATGTGGACGAACTTGAAGTGCGGAATGCTATCGATAGCTTGCGTACAAATTGTGCCACTGGTTGGGATGGGATTTCCCCTAAAATCATTAAATTGTGCCGTAGTGCAATTGTGCCTTCTTTGACACACATATGTGACCTGGTACTTTTCCTGCTGCGTTTAAAAAAGCTATTTTCCATCCTTTACACGGAACGGTCCAGCCAACAATATACACAATTACAGGCCAATATCGGTACTGCCAGCTCCGTCGAAGGTCATGGAGAGAATCATGAACAGCAAGTTAGACAGATTCCTCAACAAATTTGAAGTTATATCGCCTAACCAATTTGGCTTCCGTTCCCACATATCTACTGAGAATGCTGTTGTCTGTTTATCAAAATCCATAACCAAAAAACTTGACGAGAAAAAAAAGTGTATTGGGGTTTTTCTTGACCTCACCAAGGCCTTCGACACTGTTTCAATTCCAATTCTTCTTAATAAGCTGGAAAACAGTGGCATCAGTGGAATCGTTTTAGACCTTTTCAAAATCTATCTATCAGGCCGCTCTCAATTCGTTAAAATTGAAACATACTACAACGATGAATCTAACCTGTCTTATGGGGTACCCCAGGGCAGTATTTTGGGCCCGACGCTGTTTAAGGTGTATATTGACGAGCTCTGCAGATTATCACAAAAAATTGTGATTTTTACTTTTGCATGTGACACAGTTCTTATAGTTTCTGGGTCGAATTGGACTGAAGCTAAAGTGAATGCTAAATCGGCTCTTAGGGCAGTTATGATCTGGTTGAGAACGAACTTGCTAACATTGAATGTTGAAAAAACAAAATATATCACGTTTTCTATAAATGCATCCGGTCAGCCACCTCCCTCTTACTCTGTTTCTGCCCATAAATGCGTGCCGAATTCCGTTATTTGCTCTTGTCTTGAAATCCTAAGAACTAAATATTTAAAATACCTCGGTATTATTCTCGGTGAGGGTCTGAACTGGCGGAATCATATCGACAGTGTATGCTGTAGAGTGAGGAAATTAATTTTCGTTATGAAAAAGCTCCGCTGTAGCACCCACCAGAATACCCTGCATATGATTTATGACTCTTTGTGTAGGTCAATTATCAGTTATTGTATCTCAGTGTAGGGTGGCGCGGACAAAACGAGTTTGTTAAGACTAGAACGTGCGCAAAGAGCTGTAATAAAAGTCATGTTATCGAAACCTTATAGATATTCTACGTTCTCCCTGTACGGAGAGGTAACCGTTCGACAGTTGTGTATTTTGCACATAATTGTACGCCGACACCATACCATACCATATTCCTCACGTATTCATAGCGATTATCCTAGAGGTAAAGTTAAAGCTTGCCCTAATAAAGACTATAGAACATCCTTCGCTAGACGACGGTACCATTGTGTGGGCTCTTACCTGTACAACAAAATACACGATAAACTTAAGATAGTTTCCTTAAACAAATATAACATGAAAGTCAAACTTCGCAATTGGTTACTTACCTTAAATTACTATGAAACAGAAACCGTATTACGCAGAGGTGAATAATGAGATTTCATTCCAAGTCCAATAATGCACAGACTCACACACACACATGCACACACACACACACACACACACACGCACACGCACACGCACACGCTCTCGCACACGCTCTCGCACACGCACTCGCACGCGTTCGCGCGCGGCGGATGCCTGACAACCATAACACAGATTTTTTGTAGTATGGGAAGTCAGTGGTCATTTACCTTAGAATTAATTGTACAGCCTAATATTTTGCAGCTTGTTTAATTTTAGTTATCTATTCTGTAATTAGGCCTTGCTAAATAAATTATTCTTATTAACTTTTTTTTATTTGATTAGTTGTTGCGCAGTCTGCTTAGTTGAGTAGTGTGTCGCACTCACAGAAGTTTATTATATTATATACTGCGGTGCAGATCTATCTATAAATTTTGAAAAACTGAAATAAATCTTGGAAATGTAGAAAAAGAAGTAGTTACTTCGCTAACATCGCTACCCGAGAAAGAATTTCTTTTTATAAAAGTAAGTATACAGTGTAACACGTTTTGGCAGCCACGTGTAAAACACAAAAGGTGAAATTCTTAGGTTTTCGCGTTCTTATCTATAGGTTAATTTAATTCTTTCCGCAAAGGAAAAGGCACCGTTGCCTTTTCAAAATCATACAGCCAAGTCATGGTGAATTTTATTTATCTTTTGTTAGTTTTAGATAGATAGGCACACGCCAAGTCTTCAGTCCATTATTTATTTTATAGACATCAAGCCTCGTCTTCGGTGGGTTATCATATCAGAGTGGGATCAATTCAGAATACAGAGTTCCAATTTATTTTTTTTGACAATTAGTATTCACACAAATTACATTGCTTCAAATAAAAAACAATACTATAAATATTTTACGCAACAAAACACTATTGCCCAGTTCCAAATACGATTACGACTACCTAAGTGTGAGAAAGTGTACTAAAAGCTCAATTTGTTCTGCACTTAACCTTGACGCTTTAACTTGTTGATTTTGAATGAAACCTGTTTATTTTATTATTTTAAGGCATCATTGTGTGCTTGCTTGCTAAATGTTTTACAGAATCGTAAAAACAATGAACATTTAAATTATTTTTTCGAAACTAAATCACGTAGCAAACGCGAAAAGTTAAGAATTCTACATATCAATGAATATATCAGGGCATTTTTGTCACAAAATTGGAAAAAGAACCTTCTCAAGGTCTTTGGCAGTAGTCTCTAATGTACTTGGCCTTCTGCGCGTATGTCCCGAATTCTTTTTGGGTCCCTTAGCGTTACGGTATTTACGTTGATAAATAGCAATTTGGTCCTTCCACGCTACAGAGTTCAGATAAATAGTAGTCACAAATAAAAATCTTTTCGTTCCCTTGCTTTAAGACTGTAGAGATATGTTCAGTGGTAGTAGAGACTCATATCTGTAAACGTGTTTGATTATTTTACCTCAACGAGACATTAATACATAATTATATTAAGGGTTAAAGT
>NW_020655002.1:0-10000 GCF_003589595.1 Hyposmocoma kahamanoa | reverse complement strand
CTCAAGTCCTTGCCATTAGGGTCGTATTACCAGTGCTTGAAATCATACTCAAGTCTACTCAAATCCTGACTTGAGCATTGAGTAGAGTTCTAGAATACGACCCTGAGATGCCTATGACTGACGATGTCTATGATTAAAAACGTATATTAGCTTACGTATTCTGCGTGTTAGGTTTTCAATGTGGGGTACAAAATTTAGATGTTCATCTAAAATCACACCCAGGTACCTGACAGTAGTAGCTGTTTCTAATTTAGGACAGTTGCTAGGAAGGTTACTATTTACAGCGTGGTTATGGGCGACTAAACTGACCTGTAATGGTTCTAATGCTTTAGGTTGATTAATACTGAATTTCAAAAACTTCGTTTTAGTAACATTCAGCGACAGTAAATTATCTGTGAGCCAACGGTTATCGAGTTAAAGCCAATTTGTGCAGCTTGAAATTCTTGCTCCCAAGTGTGACCCGTAAAAATGAGAGCCGTGTCATCAGCAAATGCCACCAATCTTCCATTAGTTAAGTTAATGGAATACGTATCATTGATATAGGCTAAAAACAAAGTCGGACCCAAAATGCTACCCCGTGGAACGCCTTGCTCTACAGGAAGCTCTTGACTCAAAAATTCGCCAATTTTGACACATTGAGTACGACTAGAAAGGTAGCTCTGAAATAATTCCAGCGGTTTTCCCCTAATTCCAAGCTTTTCAAGTTTGGAACATAATCGGACTGTGAAAACTGTGTCAAACGCCTAGCTAGATCAATAAATATCGCGACGCATTTTTTCATGATTGTCTAGAGCTTTAACAACATGATTATGAGTAAGATCGTAAACTGCGTCATTGGTAGACCTGACGTTTCGAAAACCGAATTGTCATCAGACAGGAGATTCAAGATAATTTTTAATTGTTTTCTCTAACATTTTAGACAAGGTGGGCAAAATCGATATAGGACGATAATTGTTGATACGGTCTCTTTCCCCGAACTTATGTGTTGGATGGACTACAGCTTTTTTTAAATACATTGGGAAACACACCGGTAACTGCCACGTTATCTATTATTATTTATCAAACAGTAACGTGAGCTTTACTACGTTCCGGTTTTGAAGATTAAAGGTGCTGGTGAAATTACAGACACATGGAGTTTGTTAATTTATTTCTCAGGCTGAAGGACGCGGTGGCAGTGCTCCTCAGGTCTTTGCGATTTAAAGCTCTGAGTGGCACTCCAACTGTTATGGACAGGAGGAGGAAAATTTACCACCAGGCGCACGATTTGTTTGTCCCGTCACTTCGTAACATAAAAAAAGTAGGTACAAGGTAAGAAGCACAAGGGAAAATCGCGGCACCTGCGCTGGCTTGTTACTGAGTTTTCCATTTTCGGTGTATGTTGTTGTTGATAATTCGCTGCTTTTTTGTTTTTTTTGCTACACGTTGTATCACAGGTACAAACAAACCATTTACTTAAAAATATTATCTAGGACAATATAGCTTTTCAACTACACACCAACCAACTCTATCGTTAGAAGAAACCGTCGTGGTTTTGATACCGGTGCCAAGGAAAGTCTATCGAAAATGCAAGAACAAGACCGAGACTGCAAGAAAATGCTAGAACAAGAACAAGACCAAGATTAGACCGATTTTGGGCAACACTAGTCTGGTGTATTTATAGAGATAGGCTTACCGATATATGACGTTTAAATATATGTTAATTCTTTACCAGGTACGTCTTCCAGATGCGATTGCCGTGGATAGCTGAGAAATTGCTGCAAATGAACAATCTTGAAGCTTTTGACGCATGTTTTCTTGTTCGTGGAAAGAACACTATCACTAAGAACGACGTTGAGTGTTACAAGTATTGGTTTGGAAAACAACGTGAGTTAAAAATGTTTTGCTATTTTATTATCTCTTGACGCTGATGTCTACCGGACCGCATTAAAGTATGCCAATTGCAGTAAGGGCTATAAGGGCTCTCCTGGTGGCAAGACGTCCTATATTTTGGGTCTTCCAGCAATCCACAACACAGATACAAAAAATATAATATACAAAATTTGTAGTCATAATAATTAATAAACAAAATAAAAATACAATAAAAAAAACAACACTAAATAAGACAAATCTGACAAAATTTTGTACTGTCATTTGTGCGGTTGTGACGTGCGCAAAAGGACTTCATTCAGCATAAGCCAGTGCCATAATTCAACAAGTCACAAGTCAGCAACATTGCTGTAAAGTTGGGCGTTGCCCTTGACTTTAAGGATGTTGAATATGCGGTACGTGCGGGTCGACGATCGAAGGAAGACAACAACACATCGAGTCGTCCTCGCTCTATCATCGTGCG
Source organism: Hyposmocoma kahamanoa (assembly GCF_003589595.1). Taxonomy (NCBI): domain Eukaryota; kingdom Metazoa; phylum Arthropoda; class Insecta; order Lepidoptera; family Cosmopterigidae; genus Hyposmocoma; species Hyposmocoma kahamanoa. The sequence continues at coordinate 7,671 of NW_020655002.1, read as the reverse complement.
CTTTACAAGACGTGCGCCGCGAGACGAGATGCTGCGCGCAGCAAGAACCCGTCGGAATCTAACCACTGATCAAATGGACTTACCTGGCACGCCTACTACTATGTATATAAATGAAAACTTAATAAAATATGATCGCCAGCTCTACGGGAAGGCACGGAGCCTGGGTCGTGAGCGTGAATTCAAATACGTGTGGCGTAAGAATGGCCGAATCTTTGTGCGAAAGACTGATGGAGGCACTGCATATCTCATTCAGTCAGAGAATGACTTATTTCGTCTCTGAAATGATCTCAATTTTATTTATTTATTTTGATTTCATTTTAGATAACCTTTTCATAGCTTTTTTATACATTCATATTGTTATTATTTCATTATCAGTTGTGATTTTGGAAAAATTTGAACGGTTAGTTGATGTCTTTGTTGAGTATATCATACGAGATGCAACTGTAAAGATATACAACTGTCAAATTCGGCAGGAAGATTCTGCAAGTCTCTGTAATATAATGATTAATCTTTGTTTTCATTATTTGTCATCTTTCGCGTGTATTTTTTATATTTTAGCTTTATTACATAGAACACACCCTTATTTACTGTTTTCATACTTATATATTACTTTACAATCAACATTGAACTCAATTCACTGTTTAATGTTTCCTCTTTATGTTTTGATTTGTCGAAATGGTGTTACATAAAGAAAACTTGTTTACAATTAGCCTGTATAATGCCCAATCACTCAACACATGTGGTGACGATTTTGTATTGGCGGTTGAGGGTCGCAGCCCTGACATTGTGGCCATAAATGAATCGTGGTTACGGGAGGGTTGTGATGCATTAGCTCCTATTATTCCATTATACAAGTTTAAAATGCGTCCACGCCCGTGTGAAGTTAAAAAAGGATGGGGTGGGGGTGTAGCCTTTTATATACACGAAAATGTTAAAGCGACAGTCTTGAAGCATCCCACTTCCTGTGTAGAACAATTTTGGCTCCGTGTAAATGTAAATGGCTTTCGCTTGGCAGTGGGTACAGCATACCGCCCTCAATGGCAGGCTGTTGACTTATTCCTTGATGCTATGGCGGAATCTGTAACTCATTTTACCAATTTCGATAAAATTGTATTGTTAGGGGATTTTAATATTAATCTCTTAGATAGTGGTAGTCTGAGTTATCGTAAATTTCAATCTTTTACTCAAAGTTATGGTTTGTCACAGGTGGTTGATGGACCAACACATTATACTAATACTTCTGGAGCATTGATCGATGTGGTATGCACAGACTGTGTGGTTAGAAAGGTAGATTTGGACAATGTTTCAGGACTCATAGGTCATTGCTTGGTTAATGTTACTCTTAACATAAAGAAAGATAAATTCAAACCAAAATTTGTTACTTATAGGCCTATAAAAGATATTAATATGAATAATTTTAATGCAGATTTAATTAGTTATGGCTTGCTTAATAATAATTCTTTATGTACTGTTGATGATATGGTAGATTCATTTAATAGCAAAATTATACAATTATTCGATTGCCATGCGCCTGAAAAAACAGTCCTTTTTAAACATAAATCACTGCCGTGGGTAACTCCTAATACTAAATTTATTATTGATCTGTGCAATAGAGCTCTCTGCCGATACCGTCGAAGCCGACTCGATACTCATAAAGAATATTACAAGAGCCTAAAAAGACAAATGAATATTGCCATGCTTTCTGAAAAGCGCGCATATTTTAATCAACGCATAAACAGCTGCTGTAATGATTCTAAGAGGCTCTGGAAAAATTTAAAGAATGATGTTCTCCCTTACAATAAACGATCAGATACCCTACCGCTTCACATCTCTAACCCTGAAGAGATAAACAAACATTTTCTGACCCTTCCATGCACAGACACAGTTCCACTTTCTGAATTGGCATTTTTTAATCAAAATAAATATAGTACTAATATTTTTACTTTGCGAACAGTCAGTGAGATGGAGGTGGGTAGAGCCATCCTTTCTATAAAATCGGGAGCGTCAGGGGAAGATAATATAAATTCAGATATGATATTATTAACACTGCCTCAAACTCTACCACTCATAACGAATATTATTAATAAGTCTTTTTCTTCCTCGACATTTCCGCTTTGCTGGAAGACTGCTTTGGTTTCACCAATTCCCAAAGTTTCAAATCCTACCAACTATAAAGACCTTAGACCAATCAGTTTGCTGCCGTATCTGTCGAAGGTGCTAGAAAGGATAGTATTTTGGCAATTAACGAAGTTTCTGGAAATAAATAAGATTCTTCCTGAAGTACAGTCCGGCTTCAGAAAGGGTCTCAGTACTTCGACAGCGCTCTCAGAAGTGGTGGACAATATACTTGATGCTCAGGATAACGGTATGGCCACTATACTTGCTCTACTCGACTTTTCACGAGCGTTTGACTCTATCAGTATCCCGTTACTACTTGCAAAACTTACATATTATGGTTTTGACACAGCCACAGTAAATTGGTTCGCTAGTTATTTGACTGATAGAGCTCAAATTGTCAAAGTTCATGAGTTGAGCGGCCGTATAACTAAATCTTCTGTAAGAGGAGTGCATAGAGGCGTACCACAGGGATCGATATTAGGACCAATCCTATTTGTATTGTACTCTGCGGATATCTTAAAAAATGTAAATTATTGTAGTTGCCATCTTTATGCGGACGATGTCCAAATTTATATTCATACCAGTCCACATGACTTGGAGCTGTCCCTTTCTAGGATCAACACTGATCTTGATAATATTGCCCGATGGTCAAGTCGTAATGCTTTGATTCTGAATCCATCAAAATCTAAGTTTATGGTTCTGGGTTCAAAAAAACAGGTCGTAAACATCCTTTCACAAGCTCCTCGGGTTAGCATTCTTGGAACATCGGTAGAGTTGGTTAACCAGGCCAAAAATTTGGGTGTACCTATGGACAGTGCGTTGCGATTCGTTAGCTATGTAGAGACTACTGCCAGATCATGCCTCTTTCGACTGAAGGTGCTCTATAAGATTCGTCATTTGCTCAGTGAAGACATTAGATTAAAGGTATGTGAATCCCTTGTCTTATCAAAACTAAATTATGCGGATGTTGTATTTGGTCCCTGTCTTCTCTCCACTTCAAAAAAAAACTATACAGCGTGTACAAAACGCCTGCATACGATTTTGTTGTAAAGTACCATTCAGAAGTCACATAACACCTGTGCTAAACCTACGCAATATCTTGAACATGGAATCCAGAAGGACTTTGCACTTTTCTGCACTGATGCACTCCATTGTCCGGTATAAAAGTCCACCATATTTGTATGCCAAATTAAAATGGGCTACTTATGCTTATAATTCACGCAGGGTAGATAGTTTTTTGTTGGTGACACCATTCCACAAGACAAGAGCTTTTGAGGGTAGCTTCCGGTATCAGGCATCTAAATGCTGGAACAATTTGCCTCCTCCACTTAGACAACCAATCTCTAAATCGGCATTCAAAAAACAACTGAAAATTATGTTATTGGAAAAGCAGCGTATGCTCTGATGTCGGAAGTTTCTTAGTCTAGCCAGCTTGTTATATTTATGTGCACTAACATACCAATGTAATGCTTAAAGTTGTATATTTCTATTTACATGATTACGCTGTTGTAGGTCCGTGTTTCTTTAGTAGTAAATACTTATTGACAGATTTAAAATATTAATTGTTATATAATACTTAGGTTTAAGGTTTTCGTATTGAAAATAATTAAGAATATATATGTCACAACAGAGGATACACACAACATAATAATATGTACCGCTCTCTCAACATCCAGTCGATGATGCAACAGGAACGACTGAAAATCAGCGTCTCTCTCGCCAGAGATAGACTTTTTGCTGAGTCGTCTCCTTTTCCTCTTTTGTGTCACTTTGCATTCTTATTTATAGATTATTTAATAAATAGCTATCAATTTAATGTTATGTTTATAATTTAGGGATGTAAAGTGACTTAAATGTGCGAATAAACGTTTTTCTTTCTTTCTTTCTTTCTTTCTTTAATTGACTGCGCTGGTTTTCAATGAGCCCTGAGCCGAGATGAGTGTCATTCACACCTAAACAATTTATTTCAGTAGCCTTGATAGTTTAATGGTTAGACAAGAGCCTAGCTCCTAAATAAGAAGAGAGAGAGAGAGATAGCCTAATGGTTTTACCTACCTATCGCCTCTCCAACAGAGACCGTAGGTTTGAATCCGGGCTCGTGTGCGGGTTTAATTTGAAATTTACCAGGAGCTTTTCGGTGAAGGAATACATTTTCATCACAATGCACCTACACGTCGAAGAAGGTTCACAACCCTCGGAAAACTTGTGAAGTCCCCAACCCGCCGCCGTGGTTGACTAGGGCCTAAACCCTCGTCTGAGAGTAGTGATGAAATTACAGGCACATAGGACTTTTCAACTTATGTCTCAGGTTTTTCTGATCTAAAGCTTTGAATGGCACTGCAACTGTCATGGACAGGGGTGTCGTTTACCATCAAGCGTACGACTTGTTCGTCTCATCACTTATTATCATAAAAAGGGACTTGTGCACAGCAGTGAAACGTATATATGAGTTAACGATGATGATGAAATTATATTTTACAGATACCCTCACGCCCCCTGTTAACTACTACCGAGCGAATTTCGAATACGTTATACCAGAGAAGAAATTCTGTGAATTGAATATTCCTTTCCTCGCCGCAATCCCTGACAAAGATCCGTATTTGAACACGTCTCTGCTTGATGGAATGAAGAAGGAATACAAGTATATAGAAACAACTGTTATTAAGGAATGTGGTCATTGTGCACAGCAGGAAGAGCCCGAAATGATTAATAAGCTCATTAGAGATTTTCTTACTAAACACAATCTTTGAAACATTCAATATTAAGGTAAAAAGTTGCAAACTACTTTTGGATTCTGAAATTATGACGCTAAAACTGACATGTACGTGAGTTACATATTCGTGTCCGTGTTGTTAGTGAATTAGATCTCTATAATAATCAATCTCTGTAACAAAGATTGAACACTAAGAAAAATTGCTTTCGATCCACCTAGATTCGAAGCAGCGCCTTCAGCACACTGTGCCTGACGCTCACACAACTGAGTTATGGAACGAACCAGCATGCCTGACGGATTTTTTATGTTCTTGTTGCAGATCTTTGTTTTTTTTTATTTTTAATGACATCTGACAATCTGTGAGAAATCTATGAAAGTTTTTCAGTACTATAATAGTAGAGTAGAGTAATTTCACAAAAGATAATTGAATATCATGGTTTCTTTCTTGGTCTCCAAATGACGGGACGAACAAGTCCCACCTGGTGGCAAGTGACATGTCTGTCGATAACAGTTGCAGTAACACTCAGTGCTTTAAATAGCAACGATCTGAGGGGCATTGCCACTGCGCCCGTCACCCTGAGACATAAGTTGATAAGTCCCATGTGCCTATAATTTCACCAAAATGTAAAGACACCGTGATATTCAATATAGTTCCCATAGGTCTGCAAAATTTTCTTCTCTTTTAAGTGTTGTAGCTCCAATCGATGATTTCACCAACGTTAAGCACACGTTTATTTAGGAAATGAAACAATTTTTCCGGATTTAAATCGCGTATATTTGTTTTTTCAAACAAACGAACATTTCGGGCCCTTTACAGGTCCCGTGGTCACGGTTGATTGACCGAAACGTTTATTTGTTTGAAAAAACAAATATACGCTATTTAAGTCCGGAAAAACAGTTACATTTTCTATGTAAGTTATAGTTTCCTATGTAGTTATATTATCCTAACTCCACACGTTTGTTATTTAGAATTTGACCGGTTAGGGTCGATGGCAACTTTCACTGAGAAAAGAATCTACAACAAAGCAGACTATTACTGAAACTGTTGTTATATTTTAATAAATTTACACAGGACGTACACAAAGGGGAAGTGGTCTAACGTTAGCAGAATTTGGTTACCTAACATGATGGAGGATTTTAGGGGAAAGATATAATACAGAGACGCTACGGTTGCAGACAGACCATAGGTAGGTACTCACACAGAAAATGGTATTTTCTGCAATTTCGGAAAAACCAAAGCCTAATTTGTCTAATTAGTCATCGTGTACTTTATTGTAAATTTACTTCAAATACAATATTGACTGGTTTTGCTAGTTTAATTTTTAGGTGTATTTTTTAATTATAAAAGGGAACGTTTTTGTATGTATTTACATTAAGTAAATTGTATTCATTACATAATTACGCGTGTTCTATAGTTTTATTAGCCAATGGCCATGTATTTCTTGTTTGGTAGTATTAAGATGTCGTGTATAAGTACTATCCATGTATGTACTATCAATCCCCTCATTATAAACTTTATTAAAATATTGTGTTCTGACAATTGGCTATGTTTTATATTAAAGAATTACGAAGTTCAACACTTTTTTATTTTCTGTATTGCTGAAACGTATGTACAGGATCAACAGCACGTCAAACAAAACATTACAGATTTATATTCAGATGTAGGCGCCTTGTCGTCGAGTTGCGGACACCAGCCCGTTACACCAAGTACCAAGTATATTCAGATGTATGCCGCATAGTGATAATGGTTCAAATATTCAAGGTACTCTTTGGTTCAAATTATAAAGAGTCAAGCTTGGTGTGCACCATAGATGATTATACTATGTGTACCACAGATGATACACTATACCCTTTATTTCTCTCTATTACAATTTCAATGCGGCCGAGACGCTACACTTTAGACGAGCTTTATACTTTATAGAAGTATTTGACATTATAATTTACAGCTCATCAGTTCGATAATACAATTAAAAGTCTAACTTAATCGGTTACATTTAAGGTTAATGTTCAGTTAAGTATGAATTATAATTATATTTCGAAAACACATAAAAATACAAATCAGAATATCTGAAACCATTGTTTTAGTATAAACTTAATGTCTGAGGTGATCTTTTGCAGGATTTAAAATCTTTCTACTTTTGTAAAACTCGAATGACGTCGACTCTGGAACTTTACAAAAATATTATTTATTTTATTACTGCGGCTACAGCTAAAACAGTAGATTTCATGAAAGCACGTGCCAAATTTAGTAGGTCAATGGCCAAATTGGACTAATCCTAAAGTTTAATCAGAGTGACGTCTACACTACTTCACACAGAGATTGCTCAACAAGCAACGTAAGTTTGGTGTTAACCTGCGCGAGCGATACATCCGTTCACACCGATATCGTCTTAATGGCGGGAATGGGTAGAGCGCAGCGTACCTTTATTTTGTATACACCACAATCAGTGTGTTGCGTTGTTTCTACTTCCATCTTAAACATTATATTACGTGTCTATATGTATAACGTAAGCTATTTTGCTCCTTTTATGAAGTAGGTAAACATTTCGAGAAAACCTAAAGGGTATACGAAGTCCTGAAAGCCAGGTAGATATGCTACAAATTATTATATAGGAGCTTTAGAACATCACAGCGTTTTTCACAACTCAATGTGTTTATAATTTTAGGACTCATTTTATTGCGACTAAATAACAAGTTGCTAGAGTTATAACACTATGCCAACATGAAAACATGATTCAAAACGCTCGTACTCAAGGTCATGTTGTATAATCCTTACGAATTTGAACGTTAACATTACCAAATAAACTCACCTGTTTTCTCTTTCTTACTTGTTGTTATAG